>NW_017732031.1:94935-142730 GCF_001890085.2 Hipposideros armiger
AGCTCAGCTCGGACTGGGAATCGAACCGGCGACCCTGTTGCTCAGAGCTTGCACTCTTCAGGGAGTTCTTAACCAACTGAGCCACTCGGCCAGTCCCTGAAAGAGGCCCTTTGACAACTAAATGCTACTGTGATAAGGGGGAAAACAGCCATAAACAACCTTTCAGAGACAGTTGGGGAAATTTGAGTATAGACTGTGTATCAGATGGTATTATTGAATTAATGTTTATTTTCTTACGTGTGGTAGTGGTATTCGGGTTATTGTCTTGGCTCAGGCTGCTGTAACAAACTACCACAGACAGAGTGGCTTATGAACCACAGAAATTGACTTTTCACAGTCCTGGAGGCTGGGAAGTCCAAGACAAGGCACCGGCAGCTTCACTGCCTGGTGAGCCCACTTCCTGCTCCATAGTGCCTCCTCCTCTCTGTGTCCTCACGAGGCAGAAGGGGCCAGGGAGCTCCTTGGGGTCTCTTTTATAAGGGCACTGATCCCACTCATGGGAGCTCCACCCTCATGACCTAAGCGCCTCCCCATGCCGCACTTCCAAATACTATGCCATTTAGGATTAGGTTTCAACCTAGGAATTTTGCGGGGGGGACAAAACATTCACTCAATTGCAATTATATAGAAAAATGTCCCTCTTCTTAGGAGGTGCAGGCCAGAGTATTAAGGAGTGATGTGTCAGGATTTCTGCAACTTGCTTATGATGATTTAGCAGGAAAACTGTGTGTGTGAGTGTGGAAAGACAGAGAGAGGGAGAATAGATACTGCACAATGCTAACAGCTAACAGTTGGCCGATTTGGGTGAAGGGAGTATGGTGTCTCCTGTACTACTGTGTCAACTTTTCGACGTTGGGCTCCTTCGGGACACAGGGCAGGGGAACGAATAGTATGCTGTGCCGGGAGCCCGCTGAGCTTGGCCGTTTGTGTCTTCAGTTTGCAGCTCTCCGCCCATCCACATGAAGGTGCAGCCTCTGAACCAGACGGCCCTGCAAGTGTCCTGGAGCCAGCCTGAGACCATCTACCACCCACCCATCATGAACTACATGATCTCCTACAGCTGGACCAAGAACGAGGATGAGAAGGAGAAGACGTTTACAAAGGACAGCGACAAAGACTTGGTAAAGCCTTCCTGTTCCCAGCCAGGTGCCTGCTGCCCTTGCAGTTAGGAGAAGGGCCCCTGTCATGTCTCTGCCAGGCATTGCAGGTGGCTTTATCTGTGTAGCCCCAGCCTCTCGCTGCCTCCTGAGGGCGGGCACTGCCACGGGCTCTGCTGCGGTGTGTAGCTACCAGTATGAGCTGTGGCCAGTGCCTGCCTGGGCACCATCCCGCCCTCACACGGAACCAACCAGCCAGCACCACCAGGAGAAGCTAGTTCATTTATTTCTAATTAGGCCGTCAAAACTGACTCCTTTTTCTTTCGTTGTTATAAAACCAGAAAGCCTCTGGTGAGCCCTTTTCATCTGATGGGGTTGTTGTAAATATTAAATGTTACATAAATGTGTCACAGGTCTGACACATGGCAAGCACTATGTAAGTACTAGCTATTATTATCACAGTGATTCCTCCTCCTCCTCTTCCCTCCTGCTATTGTCACCACCACCATGCACCTGTCCTCAGTCCCCACCATTCCCTTTGTCACATTTGATCTGCCTCACACTTTCCTACCTGCTGGATCCTGTGACCATGTAATTTTTAACCACTGTTCTCAGACTCTCAGACAGCGTAATATCTGATTTCACTTTGAGCTATACATGCCCAATTCCATGCCTCACCTTAAAATTTGCATAAATCTTTAGTGGCCAATACCCAACAAAGCCCTTCAGAACAGGTGTTTGCAGAAGCCAGCTTCTTCCCCTGTAAAAGCAAACCCTCCAACAAGCACTAGTCTTTAAGTCTTTGCGTAGAAACTCAATGTGACACATTTGGGGTTGAAAGCCTTTGCTTTTTATATTTAATCAAAGGAAAGCTTTAGAATAATGAAATTCGTAATTGTATATGCCCATGAAAAGTGCAATTGCACAGAGTGGGATTCTTAATGACTTTTATCACTTTGTTTTTTTCTCCCAATACAGAGTCCCCAAAGCCCATTCAATCAGTTACAGAATAATACTTCCCATATTCCTTTAGATGAAGATTCTTTTACTTCATTTCCATTTATATTTTCAATTTCCCCACTAGACATTGTTATCTGGGTCACATTAGAGAGTGATGAGCTTCATGAAAT
The DNA here is from genome assembly GCF_001890085.2 of Hipposideros armiger. Lineage (NCBI taxonomy): Eukaryota > Metazoa > Chordata > Mammalia > Chiroptera > Hipposideridae > Hipposideros > Hipposideros armiger. Next base: position 97,163 of record NW_017732031.1, read on the forward strand.
CAGAGAGGAAGCTATTGAAAGTTACCCAAGGTTATGATGTATTTTAACCTTTCTGTTGTCACTACTGGAAGTCCATAAGGGATTTTTCTCTTTCTGAAATGAAGATGGCTTGCATTAATCAGCAGAAACTATGTAGGTGCTTAGGCAGTTTCTTGTTCTAAGTGGAAAATAATTAAACATGCAAAGATGAATAGATAGCGGCTTGCAGTGAATTCTAATAAATCCCCGCATAGATGGAGGGAAGATTTTGCTCTGAACAGAAGACGGGGTCAGAGGTTTAGAGAATGAGGCATAAATTAGTTTCAGAGAAAGAGAGAGTGTAGAGAAAAACATGCTTTGACAGCAAGTTCTTTTTTATAAGAATTTCTGGGGGTAGTTCGTTTCTTTTGGGACACACAAAATTAATTTTCTTCATTCCTCAAGAAGTCAAGCGTGCTGACTTAGTGGCAACAAAGCTGTTCTCTAACTGATGGTTATTGTAGCCCAGAAACAGAAGCCTAAAAGTAATACTCACATGGGTGCAGCATTTTCCAATGTGCATGCCTTGTCTACATCCTCACTGCAAACCTGTGGGGCAGATGTTACTACCACCTTCTCCAAAAGAGATAAATGAGGCTTTAAGTTAAACAACGTGACCCCAACCTACTGCTCTCACCAGGAAGCAGTTTGCTAGGCAATGGCAGCAGGTGTGGCCACAATAACATTTTAATGCCTGGTCAGAGGTTTTCAATAGCTGCATTGGGAAAACCTACTCAGCGGTTAAGCTCCCAGAGCTGCTTTTTCTACTTGGCCCAGAATACACATTTTGATGACAAGACATTTCATCCATTAGAGAAGTCTTTGAAATCAGTTGCTTTTGTTGCTTGTTTCTACACAAAGCAAATGCTGTCTGCTTTTTTAAGTAGTTTCTGTTTTCTCATTTTTAAAGGCTCTTGGAATAAAGCTTTGAGCAATAGGGACCTGGATTTGGCAGATGTCAGATGACTAGGGACTAGCAAACTTTTTCTAGAAAGGGCCAGATAGTAAAGATTTTAGGCTTTATGGGACATGAGGCCTCTGTGGCAACAACCCAGCCTTGCCGTTGTAGGGTGAGAGCTGCCATAGACAACATGTAAATGAATGGGTGTGGCTGTGTGCCAGTAAAACTTTATTTACAGAAACAGACAGGGGGAGGAGTTGGCCTGTGAGCTGGAACTTGCTGGCCCCTGTGTTAGACCAGGGGCCTTCTTCCTGTTTCATGGTATGGACGACCAATGAACAAGATTTGCCTAACCTATGTTACCTAGCTTTCACAAGAACCCTGTGAGGTAGCTGTTCCCCTCCCCACTTTACAGTTGCAGGTAGCAGAGGCCAACGATATTGAGCAATGGGCTCAGAATCACAACTGATGAGTGGAGTAACAAGGCTAGATCTCACGTCATCTGACCTCTAACCAAATGTCCTTCCCAGCATCATGCCCCATGTTATCCATGGTTCAGATACAATGAGGCCTTTAGACTGCAAAGAAACAGACACACAGAGGTGTTGTTGCTGATGTTCTAAACTCTGTGTGGCTCTGGAAATACAGTGCACTTGATAATTATAAGGGTAATCTGGAGTAAATAATTATAGTCTATAAGGAACAGTAGTTACGAAAGAAGTCCAAACCCTGTGAGTCTAAAAAGGGCTGAAGATACAGTCCAAGCCATAGACAAGAATACGAGTCAAGACTGATTGTTACCTTTCATAGCCTGCACATTTCAGTGGTGAAAACAGATTCCCAAGTAAGGTTATTTCTGGCCGCTCTTTCCTTTCAAAGTGAGCCTTTAGTCAGTGTGAAAGCATCATGTCTGTCTGGCTGTGACATGGCCCCCCAAAATCTAAAGTAATATAAAACATTACTCTAGGTTTGGCTTAAGAAGGTAAGTGTGTACAGGCCTTCAGACCAACTCACTGCCTCTTTCTTCCCCTGCAGAAAGCCACCATTAGCCATGTCTCTCCTGATAGCCTTTACCTGTTCCGTGTCCAGGCTGTGTGTCGGAATGATATGCGCAGCGACTTCAGTCAGACGATGCTCTTTCAAGGTGAGGCCAGTTTCCCTTCTCATCCGGCCTGGAGTGCCCCGAGCCCTCCGTTGTGCTTTGTCTTTTTCTTATCAAAGTGCTTGGACAGAAGACATGACGTCTGGTCTAAGAGTCAGTGTGGGGTTTTTAAACCGCACTTGAAAAGCTTCAGGAATTGAGGCCGTCTTTTAGGTTGGGGGTTTCATAGGCCAGAGGAGGGAAGAAGAACACAGTGTTGGTTTTATGATGATTGTTGTTATTTTCCAACTGTGGAGAAATAAGTATTTGTCTAATGCCGAGTCCTCTCACAAAATTGCCTCCTAGTTGTGTTGTGGAATGTCCTCTTGGATTTCTAGCATGATTCCAGAACTAGAGCCCAGACAGATGCGGCTCACCCTCCCAGCTGGCAAGCCACACAGACAGCCCCCCTGCTCATGGGATCCTTGAACTTCTTGAGAAGTAGATAGACGTACGTTCCTCCTGATTTGGGGACTATTAGAAAGTTCTAGGGCCAGGACTAGGGTGAGGCAAGAGAGGCATTCATCTTGGCGAAAAATTTAAAGAGGCACCAAAAACAAAACAAACTCAGTAATTGAGATTAATATTTTAATGGAATATTTTTAGAAGCAAAATCAAGTTTTAAAAATTATGAACAAAATATCAGAATTTTAAATAAAGACAAAATCCACTCTGTCCTACTTGCCCTAACCCAGTCCCAGTCCTAGTTCCAATAAAACTTTATTTTGCAAAACTGGGCAGCCAGCCTGTGGGCCATAGTTGCAGACTTGGTTTTGTGATATGCCCAGAGTCCAGCATGGAGGGTGGGACCAGGGCATCAGGCTTTACTCTTCCAGCCTGAGGGTCCTCTCCGATGGGTCCTCAGTTTCGGAGAATCCTACATACCAGGCCAGTGGTTCTTAACCTTTTTGAGTCATGTATCTGAAGAAAGCTTTTCCCTAGAAACTGTGAATCGTGCATACAATTTCAGGGCCCTGTAGAGCCTGTACGCTGTGGAAGCCTGTACAGCTGCAGAAGCATCGTTAGGAGGCCTGTGAGAAATGCACATTCATGGGCCCCACTCCGATCAATTTCCTCAGAATCCCTGAGGGCAGAGCCCAGGAATTTGAGTTTGAACCAGATGGCCCAGGTGCCTGGCTTGCACATTGAAGCCTGCAAAGTTCTGGTTTAGAGCTGGGGCCCTGGAACGGGAGGCCCACGTTGGAGTCCTGGCTGCACTTAGTATCTCTGCAACTCTGAGAATGTTTATTATAATAGTTTTCTAAGCTGCACTTTCACAGTCCAAAATGCAGTCATACTAACAGTAGCGACCTCACGGGGACCGTACAGAATGACATGAGGTGATGCATGTGAAATAATTCACATAAGTGTCTGTACCGACTATAAATATCCCCTTACTATTAGTTTTGATATAAAAAATAATAAATGATGAACCCATAGTTAAAAGCCCTCTATCCTAGCTTCCCTCCAGGGATCCCTTCTGGCTTTACAGTTTTGCATTTAAATATTCTTTGCTAATGTTCATATTATCTCATCCTTCCTTTTAAATGAATTGAAATTAGCATGACTGTATCTTTTCCACAAATAGGCTCATGTGTCTACTACCTGTGCCCTGAATGTATTCGCCCCTTTGCCTGGGTTGGGGAGGGACCCGGCCGAGGCCAGGTCTGCGCCAGCCCAGGATAGAGAGAACAGGAGGCCAGAGTGGGTGCTTGCTGAGGCCGGGGCCCTGGAACCTAGGACTCATAAATCATGATTAGGCCTCCCATGTGCTCCGACCAAGAGCCTGGAATCTGCAGAACTGCCTTTCCTGATTAATAGGCTCCCTGAGCTTGCTGGCTTCTGCATGGACTTTGAGAAATTAAATGTTTGTAATGTAATATAATTCAAAAAGGCCTTGTCAGCCATAAATTCTAAGCACGGAATATTTAAAATGTCTGATCATAGTGACTTGTTGAAAATGGCCAGTGTTTCCTTTGTTCACAGACTTTCTCTGTTCAGGGGTGGACATGAGTTTGCTCACTTTATATGTCAGTTTGTCCCCATATGTTGACAAAGGGGCATGCACCCTTCAGTCCTCCCTTGATGGCTTTAGCATCTTCCCTACAGCACCCTGCAGTGGGCAGTGTAAAAACTAAATCTTAACTGAGGTAAGCCGACTTACCTGTTGTGGTGAGCCAAATAGGAGTTTTTGAGCAGTAGACGCCGGTGTACAAAAATGACCCACTATTAGGCCTTAAGTTGCAAAAGGGAAAGGAGAAAAGCTTACCCAATTTCGCGGAAATCTTGTAGGGAATAATTAGGTTTCCCAGTGATAAAGTTTACATCTGGTTTGGGAGCATGAGGAAGCCACATGGAATATTCACCTTATCGTTGTAAATATACCAATATTTACGTTCTCTATAACACAATAAGTATGTTTGTGCTCAATATAATGACAGTAATAATGGCAACCAGTATCTATAGGATGGGCCATACCTACTGAGCATTTGCCCATAAGTTATTGCATCTGACCTCGTGGCAGTTTGTAATATAGGTGTTATCTTACAAATTGGAAAATGCTGTTTGGGGCAGTTGAACAACTTGTGAGAAATCACTTGGCTGCTAAGCCGAGTTTGGATTTCTTATTCCAAAGCCCAGTCATTTATACACAGCAATGGACCACCTCCAAAGAGTAAATATTACCTACATCCCCCAGCCTTCCACAGCGGGATAAAAATACTGATGACTGAGTATTCAAAGCCTTTTTGCAACTCTCAACAATCATGGAAAATGGGGTTCTTGAGCTTTTTCTTTGAGCAACGGACCTGTTAGGCAGCTTGGTAAAGCTCACTGAGCCTCTCTAAAAGTGGTTTAAAATAAAAAAAGTGAAATACATAGGAAAGGAAACCAATTCTGTTAGATACAGTTGTCAAAATATTTTAAACAAACAAATTTGGAATGTAGTGATATATGTGCTTTTTTGTTAAAGTATTAAATGACAAGTGGTGGGTCTGTTAGTGGCTGTGATTTCTGAGTAATGATGAACAGAAATGATATTTAAAAATAGCTACAACTGTGAGGCAGTATGAAAATAACTGATTTCAATCAGAGACAAAGTCCCAGGCCCTGTTAGTGCAGCTGAGATTGTTACTTGCGTTCACAGTGGGTGGAAGGGTTACATCTCAGTGAGAGCTTAGTGACAATGCGGGGGTCATTTTTTCCCTGTCCCTGAATTCCATGAGGTCCACGGGCCCAGGTTAAGCACTCCTGACCTGAAAGGTCCTGTAGAACCTTCCTAATCACCACGGCCAGAACTGACCCCTCTGGAAATTAATGAATAGCAGGCATGCTGATGGGAGTGGCTGTCTAGTTTGTTGGCCTTAATTAGAGCCTTTTGTAAAGGGCAGGTGAAGCAGGTCTCCTGGGAACCTTTTTTCCTGCCTTAACAAAGGGAGGTGCATATACCTGTCTGAGGCAGTGCAATATCAATCCTGGAGCAACTAAATGATGGTAGGAGGTTGTTTTTAGTCCTGGGGGAGAGCCATTCGCTTCCTAGGCTGCCTTATTTGATCTGGTTGTTATTGACTTCTAGATTGGTTTGTTCTCCACATTTGTCTCTCTGCACATTTCACTTTCCAGCTATGCAAAATGAATACAAGGTTAGGTCAGGGGCTGCAAACTCAGGTGCCCCTGAGGCCAGGCAGGGAACATGTGCAAATGAGGGGAGGACTGTCAGGTGCGCAGTTGAGATCATGTGCCCACTGAAAGGGGGTGACGGACACTAAGCCCCGGCCACATGTTGTCCTGCAGGAAGGTGCACTCAGTTTTGCCAAATTTTCTGATTTTTCAGGATAAGCAGGAAATTAAGATTTTTAGCTAAGCTACTAAAACTACTTGTAAACTACTATTTTTTATAAGCTAGTGTTTACAGTGTTTACAAAGCTATTGTTTATAATGGCAGCAAATTCAGTTTTTTTAAAATAGCTCGCAGGCCAAACAGTTATGTCCGTCACTTGCCACTTCTGGTTTAGATAAAAACAACAGCAGGTACAAATATTATTTATTTTGGTATTTAGCATCTTTTGCGAATTTTTCAGTGCCATGTATATACCGGAAGCAAACTCTTAGTTTATATTGCACTATTGGTTCTTGAAATAATGACAAAGAAGCACTTTGATATATTTTTTGTTGTTGTTATACAGTTTAGCATTATTCACAACAGCGAAAGGTGGAAACAACCCAAACATCCATCAATAATGGATGGTAATGGGTAATGTGGTATACCTATACCTACAATGGAATATTATTCAGCCTTAAAAAGGAAGGAATTTCTTCTGACTTATGGTACTTCAGGAATGAACCTTGAGGACATTATGCTAAGTGAAGTAAGCCAGTTACAAAAAGACAAATATACGGGGGTGCCAAAAAAATGTATACACAGTTTATATATTACTTTTTGAAGTTGAATTATGTAACAATGTATAGTGTGACATTCACTCAAAAGATGTTAATCAAATGAATGCTGGCAACATTCATTGTATTACAATTTTAATACACAATTTTAATACAGTGTTTCTCCTTTAATGAGATGTGTATACACTTTTTTGGCACCTTCTGTGTCTGACTCCAGTTATATGAGACACCTAGAGTAGTCACTTATCGAAACAGAAAGTGGAATGGTGATTGTCAGCTGAGAGGAGGGCATTGGGGAGTTGTCTAATGGGTACAGATAAGAAAGTTCTGGAGCTGCGTCACACAACAGTGCGAATCTACTTAACACTACTGAACTGGACACGGAAAAGTGGTTCAGGTGGTAAGTTTTCTGATATATGTGTTTTACCACAAACATTTTTTAAAGCTATGTTGTTTAATAACATGTGGGTGAACAGAACTGCGGGAAGGAATACACGCCTGGAAGAATAACATGTGGTTCATAGGAAAGAATTTGACCATTTAAAGCAACGATAGGTTTTAAAACTTGAGCAGACATAAAATATGACAATACACAAAAAGTGAGGCAGGCAAATAGAATTAAATAATTGTATAATTCTTACATTTTAGAAAGTATTTAAAAGTGTTAATTTAAGGTAAACTGTGATAAGCGTAGGATGTTTATTATAATCACTGAAAGGATAATATAAGCAATTATATCCAAGAAGATAATAGAGAGGAACGATGAACTAATAGGACTCCATGTATATGAAGTTCAAAACTAGAACTCTGACAGAGGTCAGAATGATGGATACCTTCGGGAAAGGGAGGGGAGTGGGTATTGAGTGGATGGGGGCACGTGCCAACCTGCTGGGTGGCTGGCGGATGTCTGTGTCTCAGTATGGGTGGTAGTTACATAGCTGTTTACAGAAGTAAAAATTAATTGGACTGCACAGTTAAGATTTGTACATTTTATTGTAGGTAAGTTTTTCCTCAATAAATCAGAGAGCAATAACAATTTAAAATTTTTTAAACTATTCACTTAAGACAAGATGCAGCAAACTGGCCCACAGATGAGATCTAGCCCCCTGCATCTTTTTTAATGACGTGTAATCTAAGAAGAGTTTTACATTCTTAAGTGGTTGGAAAAAACACTAAAGAGGAATAATGTTTCAAGACATGAAAATTATATAATTCCAATTTATGTAGATAAGTAAATTTGGGGAGGGAACAAAAGCAACAAAAAAATTCATATTGTTTACAGCATAATTTCTTTGTTTCTCAGCTAACACCACTCGAATATTTCAAGGGACCAGAATTGTTAAAACAGGAGTGGTAAGTAGAGAATGGTAATTGCTTTGTCATAGATGGTTGTTAATTTGCATGCAGTTAAAATTGTTCCCACAAGGTGGCAGTATGATGTTGTTAAACTACTTAATGTGAAGAGGTTAAAATACAGAAAAAATTACATTCACTTTTTATAATTCAATACATTATGAAAACAAGCAGTAGTGTTACACAGTATAATTCTTGTCAAGGTAAAAATTCTCCATATTTTTAATTATTTGTAGGATCGTAGGATGTAGGAACTGCTCCAAGTCTTAAGTTGGACATATGCTAAAATTCAGAGGTTGTCATTTGCCCAAAGTTACATGGATTTGCAAATTCCTGGAACCTTCCCATTTCTAGTGCAATGAAATATAATGTTAATCACATCATTGGTAATAACAATAATAGCCTAAAATTTACTAAGCATTTCCTGGGTTTCGGGCCCAGATTATTTTATTATTTCGTTTACCCCTCACAGCATCCCACAAGATTGGTGTTACTATTATTCCCATTTGATGGCCGAAGAAACCGAGGCCCAGTGAGTTAACATAATAGGCCCAGCATCACTCAGAGAGCAAGTGAGGGGTCATCGACTGAAGCCTTGACCTCACTGACTCAAGTGCCTTGTCTTACGTGGCATCTGGCATTTCATTAACCAACTTCAGAACTCAACATTTGCTAACTCGATCGTCCTTAAACTATAAACTTTTCAAACTAAAACTTGGTGATAAAGTTCTGGCTATATTGCTTTGAACTGTATAAAGAATGGGTTAGAATCTGGATTTTATATATCAGGTTATAAGAGCTAAAACTCATAACCCAGAGTGACGCTTCTAATTTTCCTCAGGTACCGTATGTGGGTACAGTCCCACCATCGAGCCCCAATTTAGTATGGTGGGGAGAATGAGTTGAGGCTTGGACACAGGCAGCCCTGCCTCAGCCCCTTGACGTCTCTGTGCCTCAGGATCCTCCTCTGTAGAACTGGGTGATGATTATGTGTGCCTCCAGGGCAGCACGGGAAGTCCCGGCACATAGTTGGCAGTTGTTTAGTGGAACTCTGATTTTGACATGTACATGGGCAAAGATGTTGCCATGGGTAAACCCAGATACTGCAAGGTACAGCACCTGTCCTGTGCACGACGTGGACATTCAGGGTTGTGAACAAGTCCCCAAGGCCTGCAGTGTAGCTGGCCGCTTTCCCTCTCTGTCCATCCACTTCCGCATTGTCCAGCGGCAGAACTAGCTCCTGGAGGGCCTTTCTGCACCTAAGAGCTGGGTGTTCTCCACAAGTATGAGCGCTATCTAAAAAAGCAAGGCCTCTTGCCTCGCCCAGTGTCACCCAAGAACAGGTGACCATCTGATATTGCCAATTTATTGCTCATTTGATGTTTTACTTTCAGCCAACTTTAATGCTACTTTTGCCACTTAGCCTCCTCCTGAGCCATATCAGTGAAACGTTGGGTTTGATACACTAGTTAAAAGTAATTGTAAAACCGTTAAGACCCGAGATGGTCATCCATGGATTACCTAATGTCATTTTTGACATCATGCTTTGGGAAACCCCATGAGTGAAGTAAAAAACCAGTACAACCCTGTGAGGGTTGTCACCAGGGCCTTATTCCCGGTCCTCATGCCTGACACTTCTCTGCTTTCTCTTCCTTTGTCCTTTCTCCCATCCTCGCGGGTGACCCTTTCAAGCCCACAGCTTCTCCTGCCTCTTCCGCCGACATGGCCCCCATCAGCTCGGGGTCTTCGACCTGGACATCCTCTGGCATCCCCTTCTCATTTGTTTCCATGGCGACTGGGATGGGCCCATCCTCCAGCGGCAGCCAGGCAACAGTGGCCTCGGTGGTGACCAGCACGCTCCTGGCCGGCCTGGGCTTCAGCGGTGGCGGCATCTCCTCCTTCCCCAGCACCGTGTGGCCCACGCGCCTCCCCACGGCAGCGTCGGCCAGCAAGCAGGCCGGGAGGCCAGTCCTGGCCACCACAGAGGCCGTGGCTTCCCCAGGCCCGGACGGCGACTCAGCGCCGACCAAGGACAACGAGGGCACCGAGGAAGGGGAGAAGGATGAGAAAAGTGAGAGTGAGGACGGGGAGCGGGAGCATGAGGAGGAGGGGGAGAAGGACTCCGAGAAGAAGGAGAAGAGTGGGGTGATGCACGCCGCCCAAGAGCGGAACCAGACCAAGCCCTCCCCCATGCCCTCGTCTCCCAATAGAACTGCCAAGGAGGGGGGGCATCAGACTATACCTGGGCCCGGGCAAGACCGCCCTGCCGTCCTCACTGACCAGCCCGCTGACACAAGGGATGCCGACCGTGGCCTGGACTCCAATTCGGTCACCTCCACCCAAGTGCCCCCCACAGTCACAGAGGAACATTATGAAGGGAGTGATCCTGAGAGTCCTGAAATGCCATCTAAAAAGCCTATGTCCCGAGGGGACCAATTTCCTGAGGATAGCAAATTTATCACTGTTAATCCAGGTAAGTGGCCCGTCCTCATTTTAGGCTCCATGATGCTGTGAACAGTCTTGCCCTTTAAAAAATAATTGGGGTAGGGTGTGAGGAACCAGAAAGTGCTTAATATTCCTGGAATGGTATATGTCCCCGGCATAAAGTGTGTGTGTGTGTGTGTGTGTGTGTGTCTATGTCTATATATATATTTTATTCCAATAAGAATAACCTGCTTTCTTATTGTTGCTGAAATAGCCTTGCCTTGATATTCGTTTCTTGGTAAAATTTACTTTCCTCAGAATAACTCCAAGGAATTCAACCACATAATGAACTAAATGAATAAAGAAGACATCAATCTTAAGAAATTTGTTCATTAAGATGTAATTTTTTTTTTTTTTAAGATTTTATTGGGGAATTTGTGGGAGGGGAACAGCGCTGGGGAATTGGGGGAAGGGGAACAGACAAGTTGCTGTCCTTTTGTTCTTCAGTCTAGTTGTGGAGGACATTGCTTCACTGGCCCAAGTTGGTATCATCATTGCGCTCTTCCCGGGTGAGGCAGATCAGTCACCGGCCACTCACAGCGGCTCTTGGCAGCTCACGCCAGCTGCCGGCAACTCACGGCAGCCCAGCTCCAGGTCGAGCTGTTGTTCACCATCTTAGCTGTAGAGGGCGCAGCGTCACTGGCCTATGTGGGATCCAAACCGGGGCCCTGCTGCTTAGAGCTGGCATCCCAAGCCAACTCCTAACCAACGCACCACTCAGCTGGCCCAAGATATAATTCTTTATTTACTTATTCAACACCTGTATTTCCAGATTGTCTGTTTCGTGCCAGGCACTGGGCTGGGTGCTAAGCCAGGTGAGCACGGTCCCTGCCTCTTAGAAGACAGAGGTGACGGCAGCTAGCTAGAGCACACACCAGGAAGTTAGGAAGCAGGAATGTTCAAAAGCAAGCAAGTTAGCTAGCAAGCCAGAAAACCACCTAACTAATAAAGTTGGAGGTTGTAAAATGGTGACAGAGGAAATAAATAGTGAGAACAGAGAGAAGGGTAGGGACATACCTATCTAAGGCCCCTCTGGGAAAGTGACATTTATCCTGAAATTTAAAGGATGAGAGGCTCCAACATGGTGGGGGGAGGAGCTTGTCCTCACACGATCCCAGCCCAAGAAACAGGGCTGCCTCCCCCAGAGCCCATGTGCTGTATGAATCACACAGTGTATAGGTGGTGAGACCAGGGCATGGCTGGCCAGGCCTCCTCTGTGAAGATGTGTCCCCATCACCTGACTGGTGGCAATTTTGTAGCTCTATTATACGCTCAGATGTTAATGAACCATGCTGATAGTTTCTGCAAGGAAGCCTGGAGCATCAGGGGTTGTTATTGTTGTGAGGGGTTTTCTTAATAAGAAATTCTTCCTTTTGCCAGACTACAAGATGTTTAGCAACAATTTTTGCATCTAAGCTGTTGTGGAGTTATAAGAGTGCGCAAAAAAAAAAAAAAAAGCAACTGGTAAATATTTATTTGCTTTTGCACTTGTAAACATTAAAATTCATCTAAAGCTGAGATCTCGTATGTTAAGATACAACTTAGAATAAATTTTCATGTTTTGAATTATGTTCCTCCTTGAAACTGGTATGGACTTGTGTTTTGAAGCGTGGGCTTCCTAGGGGTGTTGCTCATTTGTCCTGAGTTTAGGGAAAGGTGCAGCGTAGCCTTCTGCAGGATCAAGTGAAGGAAATATCGGCCACTTGTGAAACTGTTTGAAGCCATTCCTACATGAACAGTGATACACCCTCTAGGAATTGCTGTGAAAAAGTTGAATTTCTTACATTTGAAGATGTTAAATATTTATGGAGTACCCACTCCTGTGTACCAGGCACTGAAACAGGCATTGGGAATAGAACATAGATCAAGGCAGGCCTCTGTTCTCCTGGGGTTTATGCTCTAGTAGGGGAGCTTGAGATAAACAAACGTGTAACTTCAACAAGTGGTGACTGCTAGAGTTGAGGGAACGACATTTGAGCAGAGACCCACGTGGTGAGAAGGAGCTGGCTATGCACAGACCCGCAGAACAGTGTTCCAGGCTGCAGGAACTGCAAGTCCAGAGGCCGTAATGTGGGATCAACATGCGGCACGCGAGGAGCTCTCAAAAGGCCAGTGTATGTGGACCACAGGGTCGGGAGGAGGCAGGGACGGGCAGCGCTCGGATCCGGAAGGGGCTCATCAGCCATGCTGAGGATTGGATTCTGACTGCAGTGGAAAACCAGGGCTGCATTTCCGCAGGAGACTTCCTCCTCAGAATGACTTTTTTGAAAGATCGGGCCTCTGTGTGGGGATTATAAAGAATGCACTTGGGAAGCCCAGGTGGGAGGTGACGGTGGCTTGGACCAGTGTGGTTTCCCTAACAACAAATGGTGGACCTGGAACTGATGGTCCAGCTTGAGTGGTTCCGCCTCTGAACTGAGGGCTCTGGCAGAGTAGTATTCTCAGGCGGCTCCCCCCAAACAGTCCTTTGCCCACACTCCAGAGAAAGATGGCTGTTAAGAGCTTAGGTTGGGAGTGTTTACACCTTGAGAGACTGGAGAGGAGTGGGGACCTGGGGCAACATCCAGTGCATGGAAATGCGTCGTTGAGATTTGAGTCCAATTCCAGGTTCCAGGGAGAGGGGAGGAGAAACGTTGGTAAGCGTTGGGGAGTCCCAACTTCAGGTGTGTGGCTGGTGGGTCTCAGCTTCAACTGTCAACTGTCAGTGTCTGTGACCTCGGCAGGGTAGCATTTGGAGTCAGGTCCCCTCTGTAGGCTCTGCCCCTTCTTCTCTCAGGGTCCTCAGGCCCGTGTTGGCTCAGTGTCCTCTGTAAAGTGGGGGTGATGATAGCCTTAGTGCAGAAGGAGGTGCAGGAAATGGAGTCCGCCTGCTGTCGGTGACGAGGAAGGGTAAGCAGTCCACAGGCCACACCGTCGCAATGGCGACTATGAGCAAACCCCTAGAGGTCTTTGATTTGCATTCATCCCTGGACATTAAAGAGCATGACAAAACTGTGGTCCCCAATGAGCTGGCATTAAAAATAACCTCCAGGAATTCTGCTCCATTCCCAACACTGGTGAACCAGAGCGTCTCCCTCACCACCTTCATTTCAGTGGGAAGGTTCATTTCCTCCCAAGGCAAAAAGGGATCTTCTTTAGAATTTCAGGCAATTCTAATTGGAGAGTGTGGGTGGTGACTGGTTAAAGCCAGATCAGCAAACTTTTTCTGCAAAGGACCAGATAGTAATATTTTCAGCTTTGTGGCCATAGGTCTTTGTTGCAACTAATCAAGTCTGTTATGTGGCACAAAAGCAACCAAAGACAATACATAAATGAGTGGATGTGACTGAGTTCCAATAAAACTGTATTTGCAAAAACAGACAGTGGCCCTGAGTTGATCTGTAAGCCCTCATTTGCCAAGCCCTAGCTTAAGCAGAAATATGTCTGTGCCCATTGGACAATAAAGGATGTGAGTAACTTGAGGGTAAAACCCCAAACCCCACATCAGCCCATGATCACCAGGGTCTCACCTCAACTTCCATCCTTCCCGTTCTTTCCCATCTGCTTCCTTCAGCTTTGTATTTTTTTTTTCTTTTTAGCTGAGCCATCCTGCCACCTGTTGTTGGCAGCTCAGCTCAGGCCGGGCATTGAACCGCTGTTGCTCAGAGCTCACACTCTTGAACGAGCTCTTAACCAACTGAGCCACTCAGCCGGCCCTCATATATTTTTTTAAGAAATAAAATCGCCATCATTTTTATCTTAGTTGTGACTTATTTTAAAGACTTTACATGTGCATTTATTAAAATCTGTTCTATATTTATTATTATTTTCACATTAAGTAAAGACAATGGATTTCAATCAATATTTAGTGTCTTTGTAAAAAGCATCAATGTTTAGATTACAAACTGATTTTACCAGCATCTCCAAAAGGCTTGTTTAAATTCACTTGACATTTGATAACATCCTTTCAAGTCCTGTGAGTAATAGCTGTAGCATATTAATTCACCGGGAAGGAGAAAAGGGGCGATCCTTCTGTAGAACAAATGGCAAACTCAGACACCTACAGAAATCAGACAGGTAATACCAACGAGAGAAGAGGACCAGGTGTTAGACATTAGGGAGAGGTGGGGACTGCAGCAAACTAGAGAACACACGTCCTTTGTAAAGAGGGCCACCTCACTCAGTTCCCACTGATGACAGCTGGTGAGCCAGAAACCCAGGTCTCTGTGCACAATCTTCTTCACATGTGCCGCCAGATAGGTAGGAACCTCTGGTGCTTAGCCTCAACTGTAGAGTTGATTGCTGTAGATGCAGCTGCCCTAGAAGCTGATCAGAAGGCTTGAGGCCTATGTGCCATCACTCCGTCTCTCACCAAGGCCTTTGCTAGCATGTGTTTCTTGTGAATCCCTCAGTGGCATTTGTGCTGCATGGAAAGCCGGCATGTTTCTTCCCTCAGGAGCCACAGCCTGAATGTGGTAGAGCCACCTTCCCCCCACAACCCACAGCCCCCACCCCCAGAAGCCAATTGATGCAAGAGAACATTCTTGCAGCAGTTGGGGTCAGGATAGCATGCCTTGGCACCTCAGGGTGGGTGTAGTCTACAAACTCATCACCTAGTGCTGGAGTTTTCCTTTTTTATTTCCTTAAATCAGGGAAATTCCTTTTTCAGACTGAAACTTGCTCAGAACCCCACTATATAAATAATGGTTCACTGAAAGCTTGCCGACTGCCTCCCCTGGGTCATCCCTGAGCTGGGTGCTAAAGGGATGGCCCAGTTCTGGTGTCAGCAAGCTAGTCTCTAGGCCAAGGAGCTAAGTCCGGCCCAAGAGCTAAGAATGGACAGCGCTGGTCAGAGACCTGCAGCCGCTGTTCTATTGTACTTTAAGCCACAGTGGAGGGTGCTAAGCTCCAGCCACCTATCTCCTTTGGGAAAACCCTAAGGTACCTCTTTGCTCTCAAGCTCTAAGGAACCCAGCTTGAAAACCTTTGATTATAGAAACAATAACATCACCAGTTAACATTTTTTCGGTACTGGTTGCCTGTGCTAAAAGCCAAACTGCGAGTCACTTATCCTACAGCACCCCCGTGAGGGCTGTGCTGGCATTGCTGCCGTGAGGCCAGCAAGGAAACAGGCTCAGAAAGTTAGAGAAGTGCCCTGGGCATCACAGCACATGGCCAGACAGCTCAAACACTGGCCCCGGCTCCATGGTTCAGGGGAGTCCACCCCACATGGGGTCGCCTTCCTCTATGCTTTGGGGCTTGCTTGTTCCCCGAGTGGACAACACAGGATGATTTTAGATGAAATATTAAATTATTAAGTATTTGAATGTGTGCTTTTAAAAAATATGACAATTTTCTATTTATGGCAAAGGTTTTCAACCAATGTAATTTTTCCCCCTCCCCCCTGAGGACATTTGACAATATCTGGAAACATTTTTTGTTGTCATGGCTACGCAGGAGGGCTGCTACTGGCATGTAGTGAGTAGAGATGAAGGATGCTGCTAACATCCTACAATGCACAGGAGAGTTCCCACAACAAACAGTTAGTTACCTGTTCCAAAATGTCAATGGTGCCATTGTTGAGAAAACTCTGATTTGTTATATTAACATAAAGTTTCCTTTTCGAAGAAGTTTACATGAAGGAAAAAAGTAGTAGTTAAGAACAAAAATAAGTGGTAATACAGGTTCATGAAGGTAGGAAAGAAATCGTGCCTGTGATACTCAACTGGGGGATATGGAGATGGGGGAGATGTATCATCCTTTATTTAAAATAAATTACAGCAGGCACTTGTATGATGACTGACTACCCGAAGCGGTTTTCAGCTCGGACTAATTTTGTTGGGCTTTTTCAGTCCTTTTTCAGAAGTTTTCTTCATAATTCTGCTTGCCCCTGCTCTTGGCTATCCCTTCCTGGGAATGTTAGAAGGAACTAGCTTGAAGTAGTTTAAAGAGGTTATTCATTGCCAGTGTGGTTTGTTTTCCTCCAGAAAGTGTCTGGGTCCTTGGAAGTTTCTCTCCCCTACTAAGTGACCTTTGAACTAGGACAGGTTATATGAGGTCTGGCAATTAAGTTTGTGAACTCATCATCCTAGAAAAAGTGCTACATCCCTCATTGCTGAATATCACTATGGTCACCTTTGAAGTACTCCCCTTGGGAAGCTATGCACTGGCGCCAGCACCTAGTCCACCCTTCAAAGCAATTTTGGAACTCGTTTTCTGGAATGGCCATCAGAGCTGTCATCGTATTACCCTTGATGTCCTGAATGTCATCAGAATGTCCTCCTTTCACCATTTCCTTTATCTTTGGGTAAAGAAAGAAGTCATTGGGGGCCAGATCAGGTGAGTAGGGAGGGTGTTCCAATACAGTTATTTGTTTACTGGCTAAAAACTCCCTCACTGACAGTGCCATGTGAGCTAGTGCATTATCGTGATGCAAGAGCCATGAATTGTTGGTGAAAAGTGCAGGTCATCTAACTTTTTCACATAGCCTTTTCAGCACTTCCAAATAGTAAACTTGGTTAATTGTTCGTCCAGTTGGTACAAATTCATAATGAATAATTCCTCTGATACCGAAAAAAGGTTAGCAACATTATTGCAACAAGTTGGCAAACTAATTGTCAGACCTTGTATATCTCTTGGTGTGGGAAACCAGACCCATGAAAAACAAACAGGTTTTCAAAGAGGTTGGAGTCAGGAACTCAGGTTGTAATGGATGGTGTATTTGACATACGGTAGTACATATATGGCTTCTGTGCTGATTGATGGCAGAGCCACATGATGCTACAACGAAGTATGCAATGGTAGTGGTTTAGTAGGTCAGGACCAGCCCTATTTATGGGGCTTGGAATTTATCAAACGCTCTCAAATTTCCAACACCTAATTGAAATAGACATGATAGATAATTGTTTGATTGCTTGAGTCTGATAACATGAGCTCTGTGTGAAATGGTAAGGATGCTTATTCAGGAGGACTCCAGTGGGGATAGAAACGGAAACACAGGATGCTCTAATCCGGCTCAGATGTGGTAATGGGAACATGGAACCAGTGTCCCACTGCAGGAGAATATATGTGTTTGTAACTGACAATGTGTTTCTGCCACAGTGGTTTAGATAATATGAGGGCTTCAGAAAAATAAAGGCAAATTTCATGGCCCTATAAAAATGCAGCCGCCTTTTCACTTCACACCCAGTGAGGAGGCTAACATCGAAAAACAAAGCAAAACAGAAAACAGTGTTGATGAGAAATTGGAAACCTTGTGCATTATTGGTGGGTATGTAAAGTGGTACAGCTGCTCTGGAAAACAGTATGAGAGTTCCTCAAAAAATAACACTAGAACAACCACATGGTCTAGCAATTCTACTTGCTGACACACACGGTCGGACAATGAAGTCTGACCATCTATCTATCTATCTATCTATCTATCTATCTCCAGAAGAATTGAAAGCAGGGTCTTGAAGAGATACTTATACACCCATGTTCATGGCAGCATTATTTACAGGAGCCAAGGGGTAGAAACCACCCAAATGTCCACTGACAGATAAATGGATACACAAAATGTGGTAGATACATACAATGGAATATTATTCAGCCTTTAAAAAGGAAAGTCTGACACCCGCTACAACATGGATAAACCTTGAGGACATTATGCTGAGTAAAATAAGCCAGTCATAAAAAGACAAACATATGTGGCTCCACTTGCACGAGACACCTAATGTAGTGAAAGTCGCAGAGACAGAAAGTAGAATGGTGGCTGCCAGGGGCTGGGGGAGGGGGAAACGGGAGGCTGTTTAATGGGTACAGAGTTTCAGTTTTGCAAGTGAAAACAGATTCCACAGATTGGTTGCACAACAGTGTGGATATACTTAGCACTATAAGAAATGGTTAAGATGGTAAATTGTATGTTTTTTACTACATTGTTTTTTTTAAAAAGCAGCAACCTTAATTCACGGATGTCGGTGGTTTTTAATGAGCGGCATTACTCAGAACAAATGAAGTGAAGATGATCGAAGCAGGCTGTAGATTCATGAGTGTGCACATTGTCCTTCTCTTGATCTTTCTTGAAAAGTGGAAGAATCCTGCTTTCCATATTCCAGATAGTGGCATCTCAGCTCCCAGTTCGTTTTAGTCTTGACAGCGTCGGGGACCTTGTCCTGTAGCAGAAGTTGCGCCCTTACTGTGGAGCAGGAAGCGTTTCAGATGGGTCCATCTGATGCATTACTGCCGGTAGCATTTATAGTACATTGTACTCCGTTTTTATTTGCTTCTACTGGGATGAGAGCCAAGCCAGTAAAAGGCAAACAGCATTAATTCAGTGATGACATATGCCACTGAAAACTGTTTTTCTTTTCTTTTTTTTTTTAATTTTTTTAAAGCAGAATGGAGGCACTTTACTCAGATTCTGCTGGATGCTGAAATAAAGACAGGGAGGAGGAAAGCTGTGTGTGTGTGGAGGGGGGGGGGACATTGACCCTTACCTCCCTCCCTCAAATGCTCACAAAGGGTTAGTGAGCATCTTTCACCAGGTTTCAATGGGAAGGCTTTCCTGAAGCAGGCTCTTTCTCTGAGTCCCGGCTGGCCTCATGTCTTCTGACCCCCCTAGCAGTGCTTCATCTGCCCATCACATCCATGGTGAGTGGTGGGGTGTAAGTTGTTACCCCTTCCCATTTCATCCCCTTACACACAGACCAGCAAGGTGCAGCTCTGGAAAGAGTATGAATAAAGTCCAAGTTCACTGAGGTGTGTGGCCCACATCATATCAGTGGAGTTACAGCATGGTGGTTAATTTCTAATTGGTTGAAAAGTTAAATCTTGGAAAATAAATATTGAATTGGGAACGCTGCCTTGTACAGCGACTGCCTCTTCTCTTGAGCCAGGTTAGTGATCTCACAATCCGGGTCAGGAGTTTATTAAACAACGATTTTTGCTTTTGCTTTTTTAAAAGATTCAAGTTTGTGTTGTTCTGCTCATTCCTTGGGTCAGAGAGCCATCCACAGACTGAAATTAGACTGGAGAGAGCGAGCTGGCAGCTCAGGGGGTCGGGGGTGAAGGCAGCAGGTCTGGTGTGTGACATTAGGGAGCAGTAAGGACTGTGGCAAACCCATACCCTATCTGAAGAGAGCGTGCTGCTTGGTTGTAGCTCATGTTTGTCACGTGGGGATTCAGGCCTGCGCTGCCAACCTCGAACATTTCTGGTAGAAGATTTCACTGCTGATTTTTATGGGAACTCTATTGCTTATTCAATGTTGGCAGCCAACTCACAACTTAATAATGATTACAGGGGGAGGGCTACCAAGCCAGAGACACCTGTAGGCTGCCAGTTCGTACAACCGATGGCAGGCAGCAATCGAAGGGCGAGTCCTGCTGGGAAAACCAAACCATGTGGATAAATCCAAGCTGGAGATGAGGAGAAGTTGCCTTAACCCAGAGGTCCTGCACTTATCCTGGTGTCAGGATTTGGGCATCATGGAGGGAAGCAAACCCTCCAGTAACGGGGCAGCCATGTACTGCTGGACCTTTCAGGAGGAGGCTGGGTTACAAGTGAATCTCTGAATACTAGTGAGCTGCTCCCAGTTGGGAGCGTCTGATTTCATCACAGTCAGCACTGTTGCTTGGTTCATTTGAAAGGCAGAGAAGAGTGAACATTCTCAGGACTGTGCTTAGTGCTTGACTGCTCAGGGCAGCTTCGTGGGCACGGGACCTGTGCTTTCAGTCGCACGAAGCCCTGTGCTTACTTTCCTGCTCTGCTGTCACCATCTTGAAAGTCTTCAATAATTTTTTCACAAGAGGCCCCATGATTTTGCGTGTGGCCCTGTAAATTATAGAGCCATAATTTACACAGTCTGTTTCACATGGATTATCTCATTTAATCCTCATAAGTCCCCTGAGAGTTGAGCTTATCATCTGTATTCCTTTGATAGAGAGATCAGAGGCCCAGAGACATGCAGTCACTTACCCAAAGTCACACAGCTAGAAAGGCCTGAGTCAGAATGTGAAATCATGTCAGATCCTGACACTGAAGGACAGAATCTCGGTTGCACTGAAAATGGTTCCAGTCTCTGGGGACCTTGGTTGGGAAAGAATGTCAGGGGACTGAAGGCACAGGAGGAAGAGTGTGTACCCAGCCCAGGTGCCATGTTCCGTGTTCCTCGTAGCTCCTAGTAGTTCACTCTTCTGTGGCACTTTCCCCTTTGAGGGCCTGCTAAGCCACAAACTGAGTCAGGCAGCAGGACAAGTGTACCTTCTGAAGGATGGTGAGAAGTGTGCTATGCCCTTGTCTCAGGGCAAACCTTGGGGTTCTGGCTGTGGTCCGGCAGACTCCTTACAGGCAGCCCCCGGTGCTCAGGCCCAGCAGGCTCTGAGGTCCTGTGTGGTGGCTCCGTCTGCCCTGGTGCTGTGCTGGGTGTTGATGGTGACAGTGATAAAGAGCAGTGCTGTGTGTGGCGATGATGGTAATCCTAATGGATAACCTTAACCGGGTGCCTATGGGTGCCAGACAACATTCTCAGTGTTATATGTACCCACTTATTTGATCCTCATGCCCCCACAATATAGTGAGCAATATTATCTCCATTTACAGGTGAGGAAACCGAGGCACAGAGAGGTTAAGTAACTTGCCTGGAGTTGCATAGCTTCTAGACAACAGAACTTTATTACTGCTTTTCCATGTAGAGATGAAAATCAGGCCTACCTTGGGGGACCTTACAGTAATAAAAAAGCAGTGATGATTGTGATATGTGCGGTCAGAGAAGTGCAAGATGATGATGACGAGGACGGTGATAGTGTGTCCTGAGCATTTCCTCAGGGCTGGCCACACTTGTAAGCATTCTAGTCTCATAGAATTTTCCCACCATGCCTACAAAGTAGGTTCTCATGTCCCATTTTATAGATGAAGAACCCCAGGCCCAAACTGATTTAAGTTATTGGTTAAATGTCACATCAAGTAGAAGAGTCAGGATTTGATTTGAACCTGTGCCCTCCAGAGACAGCACAGACCAAGGCCTCGGGGAGGCTTCACAGAGCCGGGCGACACCTGAACCAGATGCAGGGTTCAGCAGGAGCTTCTGGTAGCAGGATGGGAAAGGCATTCCTGGCAGTGGGCTCCGCAGGGACAGAGGCAGATAGGTGGGACTGGCCAGCATGTCACTGGGTGGGTGGGTGTGGCAGGAACACTGGTGGGGAGTGGCAGGGGATGATGGGGTGGGACGGAGACCCTGCTCCTAGGGGCTTGGCTGCCCCTGAGGGCAGCGAGGAATTCCTCCGGAGACTGACAGAAGGTTTCAGTGGTTATGTGGAGATGGAATGTCATTGAGGCTCCTGGTACCATGAAGACAAAACAATACTGTGAATTTGAAAATGAAATCCACTTTATTTTGCCTCCCGTGGAAATCCTGTAGCACTCGCATTTTTGCCTGGCCGTTATGTAAAAGACCCAGACACAGCCTGCTGTGAGTCAGGGTGGCGATCAAGCTGCTGTCAGAATAATCTCCTTAGGTCTCCCTCATACTGCAAGTTGTTGCCGACTCGAGATCTCCTCCGCAAACACTGCCATTTGGGGACTGTCCAGAGTGGGATTTCACTTGATGGTCACCCCCTCCCCCCCAAAAATTTTTCACTCAAGCCTGAGGAAGTGCTGGAAAGAGAAGAGACTCCGTTGTAAAACCTGAGTTTGAGCCTCTTCCTGGCCCCAGGCTAGCTGTGACTTATGAGGAACCCTACCCTCAGCCGACCTTCATTCTCCTCTGACAAGGAGGAATCCACACTGATGGTTCACAGTTTTATCTGCTGGAGCTCCCAAGGCATCCGGTGAAAATTGGAATCCTCTGTGAGGGAGGACGGAGGGGCAGACGTAATGGCCAACACATGGGATCTCAGGGACACTAATGCAATGTGCCAATCGCCCCCACTACTGGGCCATCACTTCTAAGGCCCAGAAATTCTGGAGTGGCCGCTGTTGACCGGTTTTAGGGTGGCAGAAAGACCACGGAGCTGCTGTTTCCAGTGATTGTGTAGAGATATTAGTGTGAGGCACTATTTTGGCCCAGAGCCCTTGTCAGTGGTTTCGGATGAGTAGGACATAGATTTGCAGTCGGCCTGCCCTGCCTGCCTTCCAGGTAGTATCCCAGGCAAGAGTGCTTTCCTGTAAGGTGGGGCAAGAAATATGACATTGGGAGTCCCTCCAGGACACAAGGGCCTCTCAGGGTGGATACTGAGTTCAACCCTCCTGCCATATTTTCCATTAGCAGGACCTCCAGGTCCTGGAGATACACCCCCCCCACCCCCACCAGTCAGATACCGGGCTAGCCGGGCTGCCCCCTGCTGGAGCCCTGCAAAATTATTCTCATTTGCAACTGCTTCCTGGCCCGTCGCCAGAGCTTTGCCCTTGCAGCATTATATCAAGGAAGAGAGTGCATGCCTGATCCTTGTCTGCCTCAGCTTGCAACCCTGTACGAGCTTCCGCTGCCCTTGGGACTAAAACCAGTTCTTAATTCAGCCTCCAAAGCCCTGGCTGATGTGGCCTCTGACTCTCCAGCTTGGTCCCCCTCTGCCTCGTTCTCATACTCCCATGCTTTAGTGTCCTCGATCAGGAATATGTTTCTTCCCCTGCACTTGGCCCAGCGCACTCCCCTTTGTCCTCCAGGTGTCACCTTAATGTCAGGGAGCCCCCTCTAGAATCCCTGGGCTAGGACAGCTACTCCCCCGTTTCCTTTGTGCTTCTCCTGGTGTTACATTCATTGTATTCTAATAACTTGTTCATTCCCCCTGTCTGCCTCTCCCGCTTTAAATGATTCCCACCCACCGGCATAGGGTCATTCCCGTCTAATGTTCGGATGCATCCCCAGCCCCTAGCACCATGCCTGGCACACACCAGGGGTTTGGTAGGTCCAGGCAGACCTCGTTTTGTGCATTCACTTTATTGCGCTTCACCAATGTTGTGTTTTTGGCCAATTGAACGCAAGACCCTCCACCAGTAGAAAGATGACACCTCACTTTATTGTGCTACTTGCTTTGTGGTAGCGGTCTGGACCCAAACCCGTACTATCTCGAGGTATGCCTGTAGCTATCTACCAAAACATGGTGGAGCTAGGGGTCGAGAGCCATGGGCTGTCATATTCGGAAGGCACTTTATAAACTGTGAAGCGCTCCGTTGTGGTTTTTCATCAGGGTGTTCCTCACCTGCCTGCCTCTGTCATCTTACCTGGGAGCTGAGCATAAATGTGGCCCGGCCTGTTTCACAGGGTCCGGCATGAGACAGAGGAGGCGATCACGATAAGCTACATTCGAGGAAACCCGGTGAAAGGCCCTGCAACACACACCATCGCTCAGGAACCTTGCCTCTTTAAAAATCTGCTCCCAAGGCCAGTTGTTTCTTTCTGCTCAGCCTACCTTCTCTCACTTGGAAACCCAGCCTGATTTGCCCTGCCTTCAGTCCATCCTGCAGGGGGACACGCGGCGCTGGCTGAACGTTGGCCTCGTTTTTGCAGAGCAGGAGGAATCCTTGCTGAGCACAAGTCAGCCTGCCGCCTGCTTTGGATTTTTCTTGGGGCTTCTCCCTGTCGTTACCGTTAACCTTTGCTTTCTCGCCACCTGCCTCCCACTATTGCTCTGTGCACCTGTGCTCGTCCCACCCCCACACCACACCTGAGCTTCATCTGGGCCACCTGGAGATTTCCAGGCACCTTCCCCACGCTCACAAGAGAGAACAGGTCCTCAGAGGCTCCTGGGGACTTGTGAAGAGATCGGGCAGAGGAGGGAGCTGCTCGGGTAAGAGGTGTTGGTGAGCCAGAGAGACCCTTGAGCTGTTTCACAGGCTTGCGCTGTGAACCCCTAGACTGCTATTTGGAGAAAGCTGTGTGCTGGGAGCAGAGTGAGGCATGGCTTCCTACCTTCAGTTGTCTTAGATCTATTAGGAGGATGGTGGGGGAGGGTAATGCAATGAAAGGAAACGCTGTAGAACCAAATTTGAGAAGAAATCGGATCTCGAGGGATCTGGGGGTTGGGAACGGATGGGCAGAACAATCTGGGCGCTGGCTGGCTGAGATTCCAGGGCAAGCGTGCCGCTCTCCTAACTTGACGCCCACATTTATCTTTGGCTGGGAGATGGGAGCCCCACATTTGGACGATTGTCCCACCATGACTCTCTGTTAGGGAGAGGCGGTTTCTCAAAGCAGAATTGGGGTGCAGTTACTAGGGGAAGGGGTAATGGCTGCTAAGCTGGCCAAGAAAAGACATAACCATTGTCTTCACAGTTGGTTATCTTAGCAAAACCCATCACGCCATTTCTCACGCCCTGGCACAAGTGAACCTGAGAGGCTCCTCTGCCCCTTTCCAGAGGCAGGTGTGGTGCTGCCTTCAGGCTGGGCACGTTTCTGCGGTGTGTCCAAGGGCCACCCTGGTTCGTAATGTTCTTGGAGAGAGGTTGGATGTCTGTCTTCCGCATGGCTCTCTTTAAAAACATCTTGAACGCTGGCGATTGCAGAATGCAGCCGGCAGAAAAGGCCCTGTTGGAGTGGGGACTCAGCAGGAAACAGTGCAGGCTGCAGATGGCCCTGCTGTCATCAGGCAGGCAGAGTGGGAGCCCACGTCTCTAAAGCTCCCAAACCGGAGCAGAGCCCCGCGCCACGTGCTGGCTCCCCGCCTCTGCCAGCCTGTGTCCTCTAACCGGCATGGTTTCTCTTTGCAGCAGAAAAGAACACCTCTGGGATGATCAGCCGCCCGTCTCCAGGGAGGATGGAGTGGATCATCCCCCTGATTGTGGTGTCAGCCTTGACCTTCGTGTGCCTCATCCTTCTCATTGCTGTGCTAGTTTACTGGAGGTGAGTGAGCCGGCCAGGCAGCCCTTACGGCGGGGGGGGGGGGGGGGGGGGGGGATGACACAGCTTCTGCTGGAAGCACGCTGCCCTGGGAGTGGGAGGGGAAGCCCCTGGCCCCTTCCTTCTAAAAGGTAAGGCAGCGAAGTGTTTCTAGTGACACTACCTGGGAGACCCACTTCTATCTGGAAGAAGCCAGTGGTTGGAACCACTATTAAGTTCCATGCACGGATGAGGAGCTCCTGGGTTTAGTACCAAAGAAGCTTGTGCTTGGGACTCAGGGAGATCCAGGTTCAAATCTCAGCCCTGCTACTTGCTGGATTCAAATCTCATTTCCACTCTGAGCTTTAGTGTCTACACCTGCAAAATGACTTCACAAGTTTCATAGCATTTCCAGTTTCTTGGAAATCATGCCTCACTTTGTGGTATAAGAACTCCTCTTTACCTTACCTTTTTTCATAGCCTTTTGCTGAAAATGGGATGATAGGAACACATCGAGCATGTTATGTGGCATTGAGCACATATAAGATAAAATTGGCTGATTGTAAGCCGTCCTTATCACTGCCCCTGAACGGGTTCTCACTATTTCCCGTTGCAAGCCTGCTTGCAGCTTCTGCTTGGAAATGCTGTTTGTCAGTCACATACTCAGCCAGTGGTGCTGAGTGAGGCAGGCTGGTCTACTGGTTGGCCTGGCTCTCACTTCCCAGACGAATATAGGAGGCTTCTGCTCTTTACCTAACTGGCTTCATCAGTGATAAACAGGTGTTACATGTGCACCCCTCCCTCCTTTCCATTTATTCAGTCCATTTTGAGCCCTGTTGTGTGCCAGACACGCTTCTAGGTACTGGTGATAATAAAAGGGAGCAAACTGGACAAAAATCCCTGCTTTCATGGAGCTTACATTTTAGTGAGGGAGACAAGCAATAAAGAAAGCTAGTAAGTAAAATATAGTATAATACCTACAATGGTGTTGAGTATGTAATGGAGAAAACTAAGTCTGGAAAGGGAGGGGTATCTGGGGCTTAGGGGTGAGTGTTCAGCGTGCTTGAGGAAGGCCTAACTGGCAAGTGATGTTTGAGCAGAGACCTAAAGGAAGAGGGCATCAAATGGGCTCCATCTGAGGCAAGCTCCAAGTAGTGGAAGCAGCACGTGCAAAGGCCCTGAGGTGGGAGGATGGGCAGCGTGTCCTAGTAATAGCAAGGGGTGAATGTGGCTGGAGCACATGAGTGTGGGGGGAGAGTGGTAGGAGAGGGTGTCAGGAAGAAACAGGGTGGAAGGGAGTCGGGTCATGTACAGCCTTGCAGGCCATTATAAACACATTGCCTTTTACTCTACAAAGGAGGGTTTGGTACACAAGAGTATTGTGAGCTGATTTCAGGATTACTTGGCTGCTGTTTTGCAGAGGCTGAAGAGAAGCAGGGGCAGAAGTAGAGAGGCCAGCAGCTAGGGGGCTACTGGTCCAGAAATGAAGTGATGGTGGCTTAGATGAGGGTAGCTGTGCAGGTGATGGGAATTGACTGGAGGTCAGCAGAATCCCCTGACAGATTGATGGTGTTTCTTTGGGTCTCCTCTCAATTGGATGTTACAAGGGAATGAAGAAAGGGTCATCTCAGGCTTGCCCAGGTGTCTCATAGCAACCACAGGCTGGCGGCTTTGTAAATTACACTGTGTTGTGGGGTGAACCTGGGAACACTAGATTCACCTCCAAGTCATCCCTTCCCCAGAACAAAGTGGTTTATAAGCAAGTACTTGTCTGGAGCCCGTTTGTAAGTTGGAGGTTGCCTAACATGGGTTTAACTAAGCATGTGGAAGTAGTGAAAGGTGTGCTCGAGTGTCTTTTGGCTCTGCTAGGGGATGTGTGGTTTTTGTGTGAGACCCCTGCGCAGGAGCAGGGGGGGCCACAGCTGCCCCCAGCTGGGTGACCCTAGCTTAGCAGTCTCAGCGTTAAAAAGTTCCTATTCCATGCAGTTCTAGCAGAAACCTCAGGCTTGTTTCTGGTTGATCCCTTTGGTACTCTGCCCACCCCAGAACAGGTCACTGGCCAAGCAGACATGGAGACCAGGCTGCCCAAAACAGGTGTGTTGACCACAGGCTGCTTGTAGGAAGGAGGGTGAAATGTAGTAAAGAGTGCTTTAAGATCCTTCCATGGATGTATTTCCTCTTAGAAAATGACAGCTGTTTATACTTTTGAAAAACCCTGACTCTAAATAGAAAACCTACATTGACTAATACAATAAAATTTCATGTTTAAAATATACTTATAAGGCCGGCCGAATGGCTCAGTTGTTTAAGACCTCGCTCAAGAGTGTGAGCTCTGAGCAACAGCGGTTCGATTCTCAGCCCAAGCTGAGCAGCCAACAGGTGGCAGGATGGCTCAGCTAATATATATATATATAAAATACACACACACGCTTATAATGTTCATATATACACACATGTTCATGTATATGTATGTTTATATATTCAAAGCTTGGTTTAAAATAGCCAGAGCTTTAAACATCACCCACTAGACTTGGCCTGTGAGCTTTTTCCAAACTCCTGATGCCAGTACACAAAAGTGAGTGTGATGGAGAAGATCGTCCAGAGCAAGGAAAGCAAAGCTGAATTAGCATTAGGATGGGTGAGTTGGCTAAGCATGAGAACAGCCTAGAGGGGACAAGGACCTTCTTTCTGTCCAACTTTTTTCTAATTATGAATGTGAAAGAAGCATTGGGGAGCTCACACAGAAAATTGGTGAATGCAGAAGAGACGTGCATTTCCCTTGGGCGATGCTGTTTGGAAGCGAGGACAACAGTGCGCTCTCCGCCCTTTGAGGCACAGTGAGAGCGGGTGACTGACAAATAGGCTTGACATAAGCAGAGCACTGAGGCAGATCAAAGCCTCCTGGATCGTTTCCGCAGTTGTCAGGCCTGGCACCCGGGGGTCGAAACCAGCTTACTGTGGTGGCAGCTTCTACAACCAAGGACTGACCCTTTGCAGCTGTTGTTCCGGTTTCTGAGTGTGTTCACTTAGAGCTGTCGACACTGCAATTTCATGGGTTCATGAAATAGTAGAAAATGAAACCCGATGTTTCTGAATTCTGTTTGTGCACTTGTCTCTCACTGTACAATGATGGTCAGTGCTTGCTCGTGTTCGCCGGGTTCTTGTCTAGTACCAGGCACTTGGATGGCACCATCTCGTGTGACTCGTAAGACAGATCCTTGTGGTAGGGACTCTTACTACTTCCATTTTAAAAGTAAGGGACCAAAAGCTCATGGAGATCATGTGACTTGCCTAGGGTCCTGCAGGAAGTGGTATACCCTGGTTTTAAACACAGGACATCTTCACTTTGGAACACATAAGCTTATTGAACCATTAGGATGTAGGCCTCACTCCTACATACTGTGAAGGCTCAGCGTGACTGAGGTGCAGCTGAGTCAGATGGAGTGGGGATTAGTGGGCCCATGAGCCAATGCCTTACAGTTCGAGTCACCATCATTTCTTTGACCAGAGAAGGGAAAGAACATTTGTTGCAGGCTGACGATGGGCTAAGCAGTGTGTAGCATTCTCATCCTCTGTGTTGGTCAGAACTATTCCTGTTGCAATTAACAAAAATCAATTTCAAACTGCCTTAAACTTAAGAAGGGGGAAAGGCGTTGGCTTATGGAATTGGAAAGACCAGGAGCCTCAGGCCCAAGTAAATGCAGAAGGTGGAACAAGGACAGCAGGGCGCAACTCGTTTTGTGCGTCTGTTTTCTCATTTGGTCTCTTGGATCTGTTCTCTGTATGGTCTTTTGTCTCAGGCAGGCCCTCTGACTGTTCGCACATGGTGCCCTCAGGCCCATGTTGGATTTGTGTACCCCATCCCAGTGGAAAGGGAATTTATCTTCTCAACAGTTCTAGGTGATTCCGAGATGGCATCTCTTAGGACTGACCCAGGTCATTTGTCCATCTCCAGAGCCCTCTGGTGACCAGAGGGACAGAAGACTCTTGTCAGGCCTGGGTCTTATATTTAACTGCGGAACCCAGAAGTGAGGTCATTTCGATCAAAGCCACTTCTGCTGAAGCTGGAAAAGGAGTGGTTTCCCAAAGGACCATCAAGGCCCAGAAAGGGGCACCAGGCAGACAGAAGCAGGCACTGTCACCTCCAAAAGAAGCTGTGAAATAGGAATCAGAAGGGAAGGGATTTACACTAAGAAAAGAAAATTCAAACTTGCGTAGCAGGGAAACAGCCATGTGAACAGTGGGAAGGACACAAGGAGGCCGCATTTGAGCTCAGCCTCAGGCTCTCAGTGAGGACTCTGGTCGTACACTCATGTGCTGAGGACTGAAAAAGTCCGGGCCACTTTCAACCCCATCCCAACTGTAGGATTAGAGAGTGCATATAGCAGTTTAAAGTGTTATTAAAGAAATTATAAAGCTATTTTTACTGTTGCATGGGCATTGGACCCCCTTGCAGCTTCCTACTATTCATGCAGTACTTATGGAAAACCCTCCACCACTGTGCTGGGCCTAGTCACTCGGGCATGAGGTCCTTCCCTTCAAGGCCCTTGCAGTCCAATGGCAGAGGCAGACGAGTAAATAGAGCATGGAGTGTGTTTGGAAGGGAGTAAGTCCACGTTGCTATGACAGCACATAGGTGGGGCTTCAGCCAGGTCTGGGAAGCGGGATGGGGTCAAGGAAAGCTCCCTGCAGGGTCTGATACCCACACTGGGTCTCGAGGCACCAGCAGCTGTAAGCCAGTGAAGAGAAACCTGCCTATAAGGGAACCTGCCTGTTGTAAGCAGGTCCAGTGGTCCAGTATCACAGGAACGAAGTGTGGGGGTAGCAAGGGCCAGACCGCGAAGGCCATGGGTGCCACCTGCAGGGATATGTGCCTTATCCTTAGGGATGAAAAGGCACGAAGGAGCTGAAACTGCGGGAAGGCCAGATGAGAAAGAGGCAAGACTGCGCAGTGTGAAATGGGAACCTGGGCCCGGGCAGAGCCTGGGTCTGGAGCCAAGCCCCACCACTCACTCTCACTCACGCCTGTGTCGCCTTAGAGCATGGATTGTTAACAGGAGTGTAGTCATCCCCAAAGGGGTAAAAAATGGGTTCTTAGGAGGTGAGAAAACTTACTCTTGTGTGTGTATAAAGCACAGATATACATATAGTACATGCACAGATATACAGTATATTACTGGTATTAAAATTTCATTGGGAGGTCGCAGTTAGGGAAAAAACACCTAAAAGGCCCTTTAAGCAGAGGAGCCAATAGCGGGGGAAAAACAGACTGAAACACTGCTTTAGAGAAGACCCATTCACCACTTTCCTCACCTGCCGACAGAGTTAAAAGTGCACCATTGGGTTCCCGTGACCTATGAAAGTGCTTCTCCCAGTGCATGGCTGTATGAATATTCAGTGGCAGGTGCCCTGTTATACCTGACTTTAGAGGAAAATACAAACTTCATTCTGGGTCGTGATGTGCCTAAAAGGAAGTTGTTGTCCTTTAATATAGAAAAATCAGATTTACAGATCTGAATGAATGTTGTCCCTTAAATGTAATCACATTGTAGAGCTGTACACAATTTCCAATCACATATCTGTGGAAATAACTTTTGGAATTTCTTTCTAGAGTTCAGTCTTCGAATGATCTCAGTTGTACACAGTCTATATCCTAGAAATAGCTAAAAGTTACTTGTTTGGAGCTTAGTATAGATGTAGGTGAACCAACTGAGCAGACCCACTTGGGGCCAGAATGGAAAGTTGATGAAATGGGTTTGGGCAATGCCCCCAATGGGACCAAGGGCAGGTTCAGAGGAGCACGTCCCTAAGTCACTAGGTTACAGACATGTCCTAACCACCACCCTCGCTTCCCTCCCCAAACAACTTCGACGCCCCATGGTCAGCCTCATTCAGTCAGCGTTGGGTGTATCAGAGTAAGTGTCATTACTGATTTCGCAGACACACCCCAACACCCCAGGGACCTCACAACTCAAAGGTTTTCTCACCTACATGACGTCTGATGGGGTTGGGCAGCCCCCCTTCACGTGTGGTTCCTCTTTCTAGAACACATGTCTGCCAAGTTGCTGCAGCAGGG
This sequence comes from Hipposideros armiger, assembly GCF_001890085.2. Classification (NCBI taxonomy): domain Eukaryota; kingdom Metazoa; phylum Chordata; class Mammalia; order Chiroptera; family Hipposideridae; genus Hipposideros; species Hipposideros armiger. Next base: position 128,299 of record NW_017732031.1, read on the forward strand.
ATGGGAAAATCGAGGAGACACTCAGCTCTCCACTGCATGGCCCAGAAGGGGCATCCTTCAATCCCATTTGATCCTCACTGGCCAGAGAGAGTCACACAGCCCAGAGGACACTGATAAGATACAGAAGCACACAAGAATTCAGTGAGCACTGCCACACGGATCCGGGAGTATTTAGACACATGGGTGTCATTGGGTTAAGAGTATGTTTCCCGAAAGGGACAATTTTGGAGGACAATCATGAGTCTCATCACCTCATATTTGACCCAAACTAAAAAATACAGGTAGAGACCTTGGATATTTTTTTGTCAACTGGAAGATATGCAGAGGCCCACTAGGGACGTTTTGAGTGGTATTTTCACAGGCAGCAACATGGATTTGTGGGAGAAATTTATTTTAAAATGTTGTTAGCTGAGATGTTGTTATAGGTAAGATGTTGTAATTCTCTCTTGAGTGCTCTGCCTTAAAGAGATGTAAGAGCCAAAATCCATGACAATGCAGAAGTCGCTGTGCAGCTAGGAAGAAATATGTGCCAAGGGTTTTGGGACAAGGGCCAGGTCAGGATTGTGGGGCAGCTACCAAAGACAAAATCAGCGCAAATCCACTTCACGTTAACAGCTTGCCTCCTTTTGCAAACAGTGCCCTGTGTAACCATGCAATGATGGTTCAGAGCTGTAATACTTACTCTTGAGATGAGGGAGAAGAAATCAACGTGATTGTCGTTGAAGTGTGTCATTTTGGCCTTACTGCTCCAGGTGATAGCAGAACACACCTTTTGAATGACCACAGTCAGAAAGTGCTGTCCTAGAGCTCTGGGTCCCCTGCCTGACCCACCATGAGCCGTTGATGTGCACCAGTGTCCTCACGTTCCTGAAGAGACTTGGATGGAGTAGCATAGCTGCTGCCGCTCTAAAAGAAGACATTTTGGGGAAGGTTTCTTTCTGATTTGCATAACTCGAGGTAGATGCTGGGAGAAGAGCTATGCTCAGGGTGTCTGATCAGCATGCCCCTTGTTTGTTAATTTTTTCCATAGAATAGCTTAGCTCCTGTGAGCAAGATATTAGTGTCCACTTAAAATGGTGAGTGTTGGTGAAAGCTTTTGTAATTTGTGTGTGTTTTTTTCCTGTAATCTTGAGGAAAATTGTTTTGAATGTAGCTCTTCTCTCTCTGATCAGCAAAGTCTCCCCCCTGAAATGGCTTTATTTATCATAAGGCCCACAGAGCCAAGAAAAGTATTTAATATTCCCCATACCAGACTTGTGATCAACATTTAAATCCTGGAAATTATTACATCCATTTCGAAGATCAGAAAATCAGAAAACAGGCTTGGTAAGATCATCAGGTGGCGTGACCCAGTCACATTGTTAATTTTTGGTGGATCCTGGGTTTGAACCCCACGAACGTGACTGCATAGCCCACTGTCTTACCTAGGCAACACGATGCCGTGACTGAGGTGTGGCATGCCGGGAGGCATTTACTTCCTTCCATAGCCTGTTTTTATAGTACAGGTTTGTGTGTCAAAAAGATCCTATGGTTTGGATTTACCACAATCATGTGGAAGAAAACTTAAGAGAACCAACTATGTATTTTCAGGTATTCTAGAAGCTGAATAGATTTTTATGTGGAATAATATAACCTATTTGTTTTATCTTAGTGTCAGCTGATCAGTGCTGTATTACCTTGATGAGACGTTATGCCTCTTATTGACCGTAATTCCACCCTGGAAAAGAACTTTCCAGAAAGGTAGAGCAGCTTTGCTTCTCAGATTCAGTTAGGACTGAGCTAATTACACAGACTCTGGAACAGAAAACTGGAGACTCTGAAGTGGGAATTGTAACATCTGACACAGGTTTGTTCAAGTTTGGTATTAGAAGGATTTCACGCTCTGACTGAGAAATGCAAGCCCCTCCTCAGCACATGACCGAGCCATCTGTGAATCCTGCGGTAAATCAGTCCATACCGATTTAGCTTCAGAGGCAGACAGAAAAAGGTCTCTCTTTTCCTCCCATCTTTAGACTTTCAGAAATTTTGCCATGTGTCGATGCCTCCTCATTAAGAATGCTGTTCATGAAAACATGAGAGTTTTGTTGACATTACAAATTTTTTTCTTCCCTGGATGTTCACGGGGAGATAGTGTAATAAATACGAAGGGATGCAAACCGCAAATGTGTGTGGGGTTTGTGTTAGCATAATGGAGACTCCGGCAAACAAACAGATGCGTGCGAAAGTCAAGTGTGGGCTGTGGTAACACCCCTTTCGTGCTCGTGGAATGACTGACCACATGTGCCCCGATGGAACGCAGATCCCGCTTGTATTCCCCCAGGAGCAACAGTGACACTCAGAGCTATGGGCCAGGCGCACACTGTCCGCCCATCTGCTCCGGCAGCTGACACTTCCAAGCTTGCTCACGATGACTAGGTCTGGGTTAGGCATGTGGTCCTCTTCGACTCCAGGTGACTGAACATCACTAATCACAACATTAATGCTTGAATTAATACAAAGCACCCATTACGTTATTTAATCCTCCTAGCAGCCAGATGTGGGAGCCAAGGTGGCCGGGACTGCATCACCTTCTTCCCAAGGGAAGAAGTTTCCAGAGGAAAATGACTTGCCCAGGATCACACAGCAAGTATGTTTTGGAGGTACTCACACCTAGGGTTTTGTTTTATTGACCTAAGAGCTTTTATGGCTGGCCCATGTATTCCTTCCGTTGTTCAGTCATTCAGAGACATTTCTTAACCACCTAGTTTGTGGCAGGGACGGGGATTCAGTGAGGTGATGGAGGTACTGTCCTCAAGGAGCTTGTAGGTTAATGCAAAAGATGAGCCAGTAAACAAAGATTATCCCAAGCCCACGTCAAAAACCGGTGGCCTCCAGACCTGTGTTATTTAGCCAGCATTGTTTTCAAAAATCAGGGTTATTTTGAAAATAGGAAGATTTTACCTAAAACCCCAGCTGTCTGTTCATGTGGTAAATTGGGAGAGTTGGCAACAGGGTTCTCACAGCTGTGTGGCACTGGTGGGCTGGACGGAGCTCACCGACAGCCCCTTTTTGAGGGGCACCCTCTCGACAGTCTGCCAGCCTCTGCCCTCCACGAAGTCCCCGGCCTGGCCTGTGTCAACAGTTCCCCTGAGTTACAGTGGTGGGTGGTGAGAAACGAAGAGACTGTTCTGGGAAGGACTCACCACCACCAGGGAGGGGTGGGAGGGAGATGGAGCCAGGAAAGGCTGCGTAGGGGAGAGACTGTTTTGCTGTGATTTTCACAGAGCAGAGAAAAGCGACAAATTCTCCGGGCAGAGGGAACTGTCAGAGCTGACCAAAAGGCACTCAGTCGTGGTATGCTCAGTATTGCCAGAGAGAAAACGCCCTCAAACTGCCCTTCCTCTCTACAAAAGAAAGTTCGTTTGTATGGGTAGGATCAAATGCTTTCCCAGGGGATTCTGCACGTGCAAAGGCACTGGGTTAGTCCCAGCTGCTCTTGTGTGGCTCCTTCAAGGGAGGGAATAAGAATCAAAAGGTAGATTTATATACAACTTTTCTCAAGTCTAGAAAAATCCAAGCTTTCAAGTCATAATGTTTGGTGGGTTTGTATGATCACTATTGTCTTTTCTGCAAACAAACCATTCATGGGACCACAGATATTCTGGGCTTGATTTTTCCTTTTAAAAGTGGTGAGTGCCGTGTCTTTCTGGAACCGGTATCTGTGGCTGAATTTCAATATATATTTTTTTACCATTAGGAATAATTTTTACAGTTCAGCTCTTCAAAGCCTGACAGTGAGTCAAGCCAGTGGGGAGAGCTAACGCTCATATCATGGTGCCAAAATACGGCTTGTCTCAGAGGCTTTGGGCTCAGAACGACACTGGCGTTAAACTGTCTTGCTCTGAGACGCTAAAAGACATGGAGGTGGGGAGCCTTTTGATTTCCCCAGCTTCCTGGAGGTAGGCACCTTTGTTTTCTTTCTCCGTGCAGCCATGTGCGCACGGAGATCTGGGTCATGTGCCAGCCAATGCTGCAGATCCCAGGCAACTTTTTGCTCAATAACTTTCCCAAATGGCTACTCTGGGGCCTTTCAGAATTCAAGAGAACTGTCAGTTGTTATAGTAACCGGCCCCCTGCTGTCACGTTGGCCCTGAGATACCAGTCGAAGCTCTTGGAACAGGCTAACACGTAGTCATTAGACAGAAGCAGGGAGAGATTCACTATAAAGGTTGCCATTTAAACATACTCTATGATACTTAAAGATGGACTGATTCTGGTAAAGGAGGAGTGGATGGATGGATACATTTTTAAATCAAGCTCACTTTTCAGGAAAGGGAAACGATGTTCGGTCGATTCTCCATCACCAACACCTACCTCTGGATTTCTTAGAATTAACTGTCCTCTCTCCCAGGATTGATTGTGTCTGTTCTGTCTGTTTGCTCAGATAGCCCCATCAGTTATTTGAGATATTAGTTATTGGTTTCATGGCATTTGCTTCTCAGGAAAGTGTTGTCAGTTTACGAGTGGTAGTTCTAAGCGCCTGTGATTGTGTGTGAGGAAAAACTGCGGAGATAGCCGGCTCTGCTCCAAAATCCCCGCAAGAGTGAATCTGGCAGGATTCAGACTAGGGCGAAGGGTTGAGAAGAAGTCTAAATATTTTAGAAAGCTGCAAATTTCAAGTTTCTATGAAAATTTGCAAAAACACTGCAACACACTTGCGATGTCTTCAGATTAATGTTTGTAGCCGCACTGAATATGTTCCCAGCGTTGTGAGGGCAGTTGTTGTAGTTCCTGACTGTACTCAATAGAGGGAGACAGGAAGCGCTGAATTACCGCCCACCCACCCACTTTTTAATCACATTCCCAGGTTTTGATTTTTCCTTATTTTGGCTCCTGTGCTAAGCACTTTTGCCCAGTATGGAGCCTAATAATTATCAAAATAAATGAAAACTTGCATTAAGGGAGAAGAAAAACTTAACACTTGAGAATTAGAGGATGTTCATTCCTAGAAGCAAAAAGTCAATTGGAAGTTAACAAAGGTTCTTTGGAATTGCGTACCTGAATTCAGAGTCCTGCATGGGACTTGCCAGAGCTCCCCAGAGAGAACCTCCATGCGGCCGGGCTTGTCTCAGCTGTTCTGTTAACCGAGTTTGGAAATAATAGGAGTGAATCGTGTCAGTGTGAAATCCCAGAGCCCAGGTGGTGAGGGGAGTAAATAAAATTAAATAAACACTTTCGTGTGTTCTTGTGTGACAGAAGCGCATCTTTCAAATGTTAGAGCCCGGTGTCAGCTGCTGTGGTTATTTAAGTTGTAAGGGGAAACGAAATATCCACTTAGTGTATATAATAACTTGACAACTGCTGAGGTTGCCTCTCTCACGTCTTCCACAATCTGCACTGTGAATCAGGAAAGTGTTTGCCCAGCAACAAGAGGAATGCATGGGGAAAATACAGCAAATTCAGAGAGATCTGTGGCAAAAGAGTGGTTTAAAGGGTACCCCCTAGATGCCTGCTGAACTCTATTCATGCCAATGGTATTTTATTTTAAGCCATCCTGTTTGCCAGGACAGCATGTCAAAGGTGGAAAGATAAAGTGTATGAAGGAGAAACCATTATTGGGTTTGTGGTAATCTAACCTTCTGTTAATACTGGGGTGGTACAGGTTTCTAACACATAAAGACAGCTTTTTAAGAACAAAGTTCCCATGTCACATTTCTTACCTCGGCATTAAAAAAACAACAACCACCTGAATAAAACCAGCCACCTTTGCGTGTAAGCTTTCTTTTGAAAATGTCCCAAAGGATCCCAATGATGGGGATGGGAGGGAGGGCATTTGTGTGGAACTCTTGGTGGCCAATTGAAAGTGCTGTCTGCTACACCTGTTCTCTTTTGTTTTTTGTCCATTTAGAGGGTGTAACAAAATAAAGTCGAAGGGCTTTCCCAGACGTTTCCATGAAGTGCCTTCTTCTGGGGAGAGAGGAGAGAAGGGGAGCAGGTGAGGGGCGGTCAAGCTTAAGGGGGGTGTCTCTTTGGCTGGGACTGGCTTGCCGGATTTGTGTTTTGTTGCCATGGGGATTAAAGTCCTCTAGACAGCACATGCTGAAACTCACCTGTTTCTACCCCACTCATCTCCCAAAAGTGGGGAGAGCTACTTGACATACCAATGCAGCTTGCGGGTAGCTGGTACCAGTTAAAGTATGTCCTGCGTGTGCTTGCTTTGCTTTATTTTGCAGTTTTGGGGGGTGTTTTTTTTTTTCTAGGATGGTACATACTGGGGGTGTTCTATGTTTGTCTGTATGTCTATTGCACCCATTTTCTTTCCAAAATTTCAGATGTTCGCATGTTTGAGAGTTTAATTTCAAAACATGATGCATGAATTTAGCTGTACGAGTGAAAAATATCATTTAGAAGCCTGCCTTTGTAGAAAAGCTAGTAAAGAAGAGTAGGAGGGGAAGAGAGAAGTGAGCAAAGGGGGGTATGTCACGTGTTTTTCATAAGAAGGATGACATTTTTTTATAAAATTAAAAATGCATGCATTCTAGATAGCCTGAATATTTGGAAAAATTATTGTCCTGGAAAGATTTATAATAAACCTTTAGAAGTTATGATTATGCAATCTTAATCACCACACATGAGCCTCTTGGTAATATTTCTGTAAGGCTGATCTAGGCAAACTCCATTTAAGATGGTAATTAATATTTTAATATTAAATTGCCAGTTAGGATAATTCACTAATCAATATTGCAAGTAGTCCCTCATTACTTTCAATGAACCAATTTTGTAGAATTTATGTTAGGGTTTTTACAAGGAATGATTTGTCTCCATTGGTTGGAGGTAAATCAGATTATTGAGATGAAATTTTCAATATCCATTCACTATAATCAGGTATACCTATGAGATCTGAGAAGGTATAGTACAAGAATTATGAAAGATTAATGAGAAACTCTATGATCTATCTTCTTTTGAGCCATACAGTGCAATTTTGGCCTTGTAGGGAAAGGCAATAATGGCTGACACTGGTAATACAATTATTCTTTCTCTGATCTCTTTTTACTTATGAAGTTTTCAACATCTAATCCATTTTCAAAGCTCCAAGGGTGAACCTGAAATAGAAACCCCTCTGTATAGATCTAAAGATCTAATCTTGAAAGAGAGAGAGAGAGCCTTGGACATCATGTCAATGGCTAGTCCGTTACAAATATAATGGGTTTTTTACTGTAACTCTTTAAAAAGCCAGCATCACCTCATGGACAGCACAAAGGTAAATGCACACCCAATTTCCAAGTCCTCTCTCGAAATGATATCTTAGCCATGGACTGTATTAACTCTTAATTCATGTTGGCCCCCATTGTGGGATTGGGCTTGTTACAGGTGTACAAGGTGTGATCAAACAATATGGTGAATGTTTAAATTAAAAAAAAAATTATTACAGTAAAAGACACATTGCCATTAATCCCCCTCAAAATTTTCCCCCTCACTTCGAACACACTTATCCCATCATTCATGCCACTTTCTGAAGCAGTTCTAGAAGTCCTCTTTCATGAGTGTCTTTAGTTGCATTGTCATGGCTGCCTCAATGTCCTGAATCATTTTGACTTTGGGGAAGAGCCAAAGTCGCACGGTGCCAGATTCGGTGAATAAGGTGGATGAGGACACACTGTAATGTTTTTATTTGACAGAAATTGCCATATACCAGAAGCGATGTGTGACCCGGAGCATTGTCATAATGGAGGATGATTTATGGCACACTTTAAAACACACCCTCTCTCAACCATAGCTCACACCCAACTGACTGCACCAAACAACTTGAAACTTGTCACACACTGTTACTAAGGTCGCATGTACCACTTCCTGTATTGAAGATCCCTGCCTTCCGTTGGATGGCACTCGGCAGCAGTATTTTGTGATCACAATGGAAAGGCTTTGTGTCACATATCCCTCCTGGTATGGCAATTTCTGTCCAATAAAAACATTACGGTGTGTCCTCGTCCACGTTATTCACCAGATCTGGCATCGTGTGACTTCTGGCTCTTCCCCAAAGTCAAAATGACCATGAGAGGTAAACGTTTTGAGTCAATTCAGGACATCGAGGCAGCCACAATTTCGTCATCTAAAAACTGGGTCTAATGATAGTTTCTTTTCATGGGGTGGTTGTGAGGATTAAATGAGATAGTTTATGTAAAATTCTTTGTGTGTGAAAGATATCACCTCATTGAGAAGAGGAAACTGAGGCTCTGAGAAGTTCCTTGGCTAGGCTGCCCTGCTTAGGTGGCTGAGTTGGGACTACCACCCTGGTCACCTGGGACTAGAGCAATACTTCTTCTCACTACTCCATGGTGAAGAGATGGGCCAGACCTAGATCTAGTCCTCCGGGGGCTCAAAGTCTCTGCTCTTCCTTATGCTGGCTACCCTGCCCTACTCTGTTCCTTCAGAGCCTACAGTTCCTCATTCTTACTAAGGGTTCTTACACTGAAGACCACCAGCCCATTCCCTCCTCTTCTCCCGCTACTCCATCCTAATCCATCCCAGCAGCTTTTGCGGCAGCCACCAGACTCAGTTCCATCGTCCACTGATCTATAAAAAGCCTTGGGGAGGACAGGTGGTCCCTCCCTCCTCTGCCAGGCTGCTTGGGGAGGCTGGCGTGACTGAGGGGAAATCAGCCTCTCATCTCCCACCTTTGCCTCTTTCTGTCCACTTTCTTTTCCTCTCGTGGCCTACATCTCCATCCAAAATGTGGCAGGGAATCATGAGAAAAGCCCAAAAAGCTGCCTAAATAGCACCCCTCCAAACATTTCAAACAGCTGTTGCAAAGCCTATGCGCGTTCACTTATGGGCAGTATCCATTTACCCCTTTGTCTAACCTCACTTGATTGAAACAGCCCACTCTCACCACGGGAGGAAGGGCCTGCAAAAATCGCTAAAAGCAGGACAATGGCTGCAAGAAGTTGTAGCTGATTATCCCCCCAGAAGGGAGAAGAAAATAAGATTAAAATCAGACCCATGTATTTAATTTTTCAAGAAAGGTGATTAAGTTTTGAATAGGTAATACTTGACACGACTCAAAAATTGAAAAGTTTAAAATTATATATACTCCTAGATCGCTATTGCATCACCCACTCACCTTGCTCTGCACCTCCTCGCAAATAGGTAACCACTACTATTAGTTTGTTCTGTGTTCTTTCAGACATTGTTTTGTGTGTGTATGTGTAAATATAAGTCTGTGTCCCCTTATCTCCCTTTACACAGTACAACCATGTATATACACTGTCATAAACCTTGCACTTTTCACTTAACGCGATTTTTCTCTATGCACATCTAATTTCCTCATTCTTTCTCACAGCAGCATGGTAGTCCTCTGTATAGATGTGTTGTGATTTACTTAACCAGTCCCCTGTGGCTGTCATTTTGGTTGTTCCCAGTCTTTCATTAATATAAACAATACAGTGGTGAATAACCTTATGTATCATTTTCAAGTAGATAAGTCTATCTGTAGGATAAATTCACGAAATGGGTGGTATCACAAGCTCCACACATTTTAATTTTGACTGATGGTGCCACATTGTCCTCCCCAGAGGGACACCAAGGTGGGTTTCTATCGGCCATGCAGGAGCCTGTTTATTTCCCTAAAGCTTCCCCAGCACACTGTGTTGTCAAATTTCGGTGTTTTTGCTAACCTCAGGTGAATTAAAATGGTGTCTCTGTGTAGTTTTAATGTGTTTGCTCTTAAAAGTAAAGTAGAGCATCTCTCATATGTTTGTGTCATATGTATTTTCCTGTGAACTGTTCATATTCTTTTGCTCATCCTTCTTTTGCTTTGTTGGTCTTTTTGTAATTGAGAGGGACATCTCGTGTCAGCAACATGGATTGCAAAAATATTTTGCTAATCTGTGGTTTGCCTTTTACCTGTGTTTATGCTGCTGCTTTTGTAGAATCAAACTTATCCATAAATTTCTGGCTTCTGGACTTTGAGTCATCATTAGAAAGTCTTTCTCTATTCTGAGGTTGCTCTTTCTTTTAGGTACTTTTATGGTTTTGAATTTTATTAAATGCTTAAATCATTTGTAATTTAACCCAGTAGATAGACTGATGTCTGAATTAACTTTTTTTTCTCCCATATGTCCCAAGCATCTAAAAAGGACTACAGTCTGGGGCTGTTTAGTGAAGAAGCACGTAATACCTCACTAGAGCCTTAAAATAACACTGACCGCAAAAGTCTGACTTATTTCAGTCAGTATGTTAATGAAATAAGTAGTTGCCAAAAGGTTTTTACCAGACCATTTTTACGATAAGGTACTCAATCATATGTGCTATAAATACAATGTGAGTTTCCATTTCCTACCTCCTGCCCAAAACGAGTGGGACCATCATGGCTCCATTAATCTCCCCAATCAGTGGGGGATTGTGTCCTCAAACAGTGGTGAGAATAGCTGCAGAGGCCCTCCAGCCTCAGTCCAGAAATTCAGAACATTCCAGGCCAGGGTCCTCACGAAGTGTGCAACAGCCTCCTCAAAGCCCTGACTTCAAGCCTTCTTTTCCGGGTAACAGCTGGGAACACTGGGAGGTGCTGTCCAGAGCTCACTTCTTAAAGCTAGCTGTCACGTAAAAATTGCCCTGTTCAGGTTCTTCATCTTGTCAAAATGTGGTTCAGGCAATGACCTTTGCTCTCCTAGCTCCTAGAAAGCACTGCGAGCATTTCAGTCATTCCTAGGTGCCGCAAGGATTTCTTGGCAAACTTAATGCTTAGCAAGACAGTATGTTGCCTTGAGACAACTTTTGTGTATATAATTTGTTAATTTTCTCCCATTTTCGTAAGAGGTGAATTGCAGGCAGTTTGTATCCTCCAGCAAAATTTTCATTGCAGACATCTGATTTTTGTCAGTTCCGGCTGTAACAAGAGTTGAATAGGACATCCCTCCTACTCATGTGAGATCCAAAATATTTTGAAATGTTTTCTCCTCATTTAATATCTGTATCCTCTCTCACACCACATACATCTTCAACGTAATTTTGTTCGCTCTCTCTTCCCTTCATCTCCTCACAACTAACAAGCCCCAATTATCCAAGGTATGACAGCCATATGTCCTGGGATTTCCAGAATAGCCCTCCTGTGAAATATGCCATTTGATTATCCCCCAAAGTACATTCATAACTGTCAGATCACGTGTCTTTTTTATGGTTTGGGCAATATGTAAATGAGGGGCTCGGTTCTGGATTTTTCTTTCTAGATGAACCCTTCCGGAAAAGATGCTGTGAGTACAAACAGTTTTACAAACAGAATTATTTCACCGACAGTAAAGGAGACTTAACAGCAAGTGAGTGGTTGCACATAAAAAAAACCTCAACTCAGAGCTTATGGCGGGCTTTTTTCCAAGTGGGGCCCCTAAGTTATTTCAGGCAGACACTCCTCTTTGAGAAAAAGCCCGACAACACCCACAGCCTTTCCTCCTATTGTTGTCTTTGCCACTTCAATTTCTCAAAACATTTTGCCCTAATAAATCAATCCATGTCTTTTTAATATCGCTCTCAATCATCTTCTTGAAGGCATGTGAATGTTTCCAACTTCGATTTATAAGTGGCTCTTATTCATACATGGTTTACTACAACAGATCCATTTACAAAAGTAAATATTAATGTGATTTCTATACTTGACAGCAGGAGAATAAGTGGGATTATTAGCAGGCATGCCACTGTAAATTTCAATGAGGGCAGTATATAAATCAGTTGAGATTGCTTAATTAATATTCAACAGCAGCTCAGCCAACTGCCCCGTTCTAGTCTGCAATTAGCAATTTGAGCTGCACACTGCTGACAAACTCCTTGTCACCCTAATGTGATTATAAAACCATTGAGCTTAATTTGAAGACAGTGACTTGGTTGCTAAACTCTATATATCAACATTTGGTTATTTTGTAATCATGGGTTTTCATAGGAGTCTAGAAATTGTGCTGTGATCCTACTCCCGCCGGTGCCCAGCAGTTATAGTGACATCGAAGGCATTGTTGTTACTGTAAGCCGAGGACCCTGGATGAGGATGGTGTGACAGCTCAAGCTTGTCAAAAGGGATGTACATTTTGACCCAGATGTCTGTTGACCTCAGAAACCTCCTCTCCTGTAATGGGGACTGGATGCTGTCTTTAGGGGCTTTTTTGATACACAGCAATGCTGAGTGGAGCTCTGGACCTTTCCCGTATTCAGTCTTTTAGGCTCAAGAACAGTACTTTGCTTTTGAAAAGTATTGGTCACCTAAATTATTCCCAGATTCTTGTCAGAGGGGCAGGAAGAGAGGTAGGAGGAAGAAAATTGTTAGGACATGTCAGAGGTTATCTAAGCAGTTACCTGGAGAAACGGAAGCAGGGTGGAGGAAAACCTCTCTGCAGAGGTTTGGTCATTCTGGGGGTTCTGCCTTAAGGGTGTGTCAGATTCGTGGAAGGAAAAGAGGAGTGGGGATGGAGAGCCTACAGATTCCTGCTTATCTGTGTAATTTGCAGCATTTTGTTTGAATAGTAAGCCTCTGTAACTTGAGTATTTACTAATACTTAGAAAGCATTGTCAGAGCAGCTGCAGAGGTGTGTGTGTGTGTGTGTGTGTGTGTTTCATTAGTTAAGAGGGCCAATTACACGCACCAGGCCTGTCATGTGCTGGCAGTGTGTGTGTCAGTGGGGCGCTCAGGAATTGACGTTGGTGGCTTTAGTGATCCTGGTCAATTTTATGGCATCCCCAACTAGAAGATGTACCCTGACATGTGGTATGCTTTCTCAAGTGTAGAATTTTTTATTTTAAAAAAGTCTCTCCCTTTAAAATATCTCTCTTACCTGAAAAAAAAGAAGTTATTTTTAGAAATTGCAGTTTGAGACCAGATCTTCCTGACTGTAAGAATGAAGTGTCCATCGGCTTTTCAGAAGCCAGACTGATCCATCCACAGATACTCCTACCACAGGGACTTCAGCACCATACGGACCAGGGCCATGGGTCATGAGGTCCACGGAGCTGCTGCCACAGCTCACATGGATTTGATCAGCTACTGGAGAGGATATCATGCATGACCCTCTTAACTTCCAGTCAAGTCTTTCTTAGAAATCTTAAAATACTGAGCCCATGGTGGTTTTCTAAAAAGGGGCTGATGAATGGAGAGTAATGGAAAGCTTGTTTAAATTTTGTTACTCAGAGCTTCCTGTGAGATGCACATAGATTTAATATGTCGGCCATCTTTGGTCAAGCACCAGGAGCATTTGGCTTGTATTTAGGGGCTGGCTCGTATGAAAAAACACATACGTTTATTAAACAGTTGTCTCTCATTTAGTATGGCGAGATGCTTACCGCTAACTCTGTGAGAGGCAATATGAGAGTTGCTACCAAGTCAGGAGCTGACAGATTCACATCTCCCATTTCATTCTGGCCTGTATCCCCATTGAGTCTGAATTGTGGAAAAATTCTTGTGCAGCCTGGGCTATGTCTTTCTTGGTTCCGTCTGGGAGTGTTGAGTGAATGTTTGATGTAGGTCTGTCTTGGTACTTTTCTTTGTGGGGTAGGTTTCTGTCATCTAACTCATGGGTTTTCAAATTTGTTCAAGTGGAAGGACCCTTGGAATTAAGGATATCAGAACATCATGAACTACTTAAGAGTGAAGTAAATATTGACTAATTCAATTCCTTCATAGAAACAAAAACTTATTTCGCTGGCTGACAAGTAGAGCAGTCCACAAAGGTAGTTTAAAAGGTAGCTTTAGGAGGAAAATCTTTCTTTTGAGAAATCTAAATTTTTTTCTGTGATCTGAAAAACGACTTATTCAGTATGAGTGGCTAAAAACTGCTCCATTTGAGAGAATTCCATCCTATTTCTGATAACTGAAGTTCTAACAGAAATGGAACAGAAAACGGTTCAAAGTATGTGCAAAATACAGTTTTTTCTTTCTGTTTTCGAGATGATTATGTTAACATCCTTGAATTCTTAATCACCACTGATTCCTATGCCATGTAGGCCCTATAAATTCTGGAGTCTTAATTTTATGGTAACTGCCGTTCAAGATTTTTTTTTTCTTTAGTGGCTTTCCTAGTGAAAGTACTGGAGACGCTCAGGAACCACTTCCCCTTTATCACAGTGTTCCTTCACCAGGGACAATGCACACCAGAATCCTCGGGAGATTTTCTAGAATACACAGGCCTGTGCCCCCCACCGCCCCATGCCCCAGGACCTGCTTAGATAGAACCACCAGGAATGAGTATTTTAAAAGTTCTCCAATCCAAAGAGATATACACCACTGGTTGATAACCACAGCTTGACTGAAACTTACCGGCGGGGGGGTGGAGAGGTCTGAGAGAGAATGAACATAAGCGCCATGAGGTTATGCACCTTGTCTGCCTTATTTATCAGTCTGCTCCTAGCCCCTCATCATCAATGATCAAGGAACAGTGAATAAGGAAAAGCATGAAAGAAAATATCCCAAAATGTTAATG
>NW_017732031.1:147035-152592 GCF_001890085.2 Hipposideros armiger
GGGACTTCCTTGGTCCTTTATGTATCTGTACATGTTAAGTCATTAGACATCGCTGGAATTGGCCTTGTTTTCCCCATCTGGTCAGCTTCTCTCAGTCAAGTTTGTCACACAGAAACAAGAGGGTTACAGAAAAGTCTTCGGTTAAGTTCTGATTGGATCATTTTGTGGCCACTAAATGATCCCCATACAGATGGAACAGGTCTTGTGTTACCCAGTCCTTCTCTACTAACTCTTGCCCTAAATTCTTGGTGGAGGAAACTGCACTCTTGCCTTTGAGAGGAGAAGCAGCAGAAAGGAATCATCAGTCTTCCATCCTCATAGAATAAGCCGTTTTGTGGAGTGCCCGGGGTTTGTGCAACAGCACGTATGTAATCATTGTCCTCTTGCATCACCTAGAATACATGTCGACCTCTGGGAAATGCCTGGCAGCCTGTCTCTCTGAACTAATTCATCCGACAAAGCAGGTTGGGTAGCTGTGCGGTTGAAATCCATTTGAAAAGGTTAAATGGTGAGATACTTCTTGGGCTGGCTTTCAGTTTTTATTTTCTTTTCCTATTGGATGAAGAATCAGAAACCTAGGCTCTTGCCCTGTATTCATTCACCACGAAACCTTTGCGCAATGACTTGGCCCCTCTGAGCCTTGTTTTCAGAATCTGTAAAGTGTGCAGGATGTCTGCCCCCATTGCACGTGGCATTGTTAAAGATCACATGAGATGTGTGTGAAAGCACTTTGGGAACCGTAACGTAAGCCAGCAGTGTCAGCTGTGGAAGCTTTCCTCCCCAGATCATGGTACTGCTCACCCTACAGCCCTGGAGGACCAGCATGGCAGGGTCCTCAGCGTGAGATTGTCCCTAACCCTGAACCGCGTCTCCTGGATGTGCCTGGCTGTGCCACACTCTGTGACCTGGGCTCTAGGACTTGCCTGCCATTTACTGGAACCCTCAGGAAATGCCATCCATCGTGCCTGCCTTGCTACACTTGTGAGTAGGAAGCTTAGACCAGAAATGCTTTTCAGTGTTAAATAAAATACTCACAACCCAAAGGCATTTCTTTTCATGTGACTTTCTCCTAATTCTTGCTCACTGGTACATGCAACGAAAATGTCTTCAAGTTCTCCACTGACTGAGAAATCCATGAGGTACCCAGTTGTACCTCACTTGGCATAGCAGATGCTTCATTGACAAGTAGTTTGGCCTTATGTAACTACGAAGAGATGCCTACGTAAACTTATTTCACCCTTAACTGGGAAGGAGATATCCTACATAACCTTTCTTTAAAGAATTTTCAACTTGATCACAATTTCTTGATTTTCTTAAAACCCTACCATTCTATTTCATAGTTACATTTATAAAATACTATAATTTATGAAGCACTTTACCAATCTATTATTCTCTTTATTATTATGGTTTCTTCCAGTTATTACAGTACAAACTGTGCCTTGCATAAGAAAATTCATTATAAGAAAAACACAATTTTTAATAGATTGGTTACTTTCACTCTGTTAAAACTTAACACACTTTTTTTAATGGAGACCTCCTTGGGATCATGTCAAATGATTTACCTTAGGAATTACCTAATTGTTCTTGTTTTTAAAAATAATAGAATATTTATCCAGCTCATATGGAATACTTACTCCACCCACTGGATTTCAGTTATATCTTATCCTTGTTCAAACCCTAATAATAAGATGACTGTGTCCCAGATTTATCAACTTATTTTATCACTTGAGCTCATTTTCTATAATTTATTTTTTTTTAAAAAAGGGTATCTCCAGACGACTACCAATAAACGGAAGCATTATAGTGCTTAAAAATGTGTGCAACAGGGTGATATGGAAAATTCAGGTACCAGACTGTTGTAAAATAGAGCTCCTGGGTCAGCATTGTAAAATGTGTAACATACTCCCTTCCTAGAACTTCCTTTACAGTTAAACTTTTCAAAATAAATCATCATCACAATCTAATATTTATTGAGCATTTACCAACTACAGTGTTACAGAGACTGGTACGATTGATCTTCCCATTTTACTGATGAGGAAACTGAAGCTCAGAACCATTATGTAACTCGCCCGAGGTTGCACAGATAAATGGTGAAGCTAACATTGGAATTCTGTGTGTGACTTCAAAGCACAGATGCTTAGAAATGGCTCTGCCACCTCTTGGCGTGCTGCTCTGACAGTTCTCATATCTCATCTTCAGGCTCTTCATTTGGGTATGGCTTCATTAAATCAAGGCAATTTGAATTCAAATTCAAAAATGTGAATATTCTCCTCCGTTTTTTTCTGAGTTGCTCTTTACCATCACCTTCTTTCACTAGCACTGGCCATTTGCTTCTGCATTAAACTCTCTTTCATCTTCCTGGAGAGTGTTTCATCATTCTTCTGTTGAAGATTCCTTCATTTCAAAAAAATCTTTTACCTTTGTTTTCTAGTCATTTTTTTTTTCTCTTCCTGCCTAAGAAAAAGGCTCTCAATCCACCAATACTCCTGTTCCCTATGCAAAAATAAGCCTGTGTGATTTAAATGTCCTAGGGAGCAATTCACAAACACGTTGAATAAATTTAGACACTAAATCAGCAACTTTTGGATGATTCTGCTGTGGTTAAAATTCATAAATAAGTAGCTCAGATCTTTAAATCCCACAGCATAAGTAGAATCAGTAAGTTATGCTGACTTTAGAAAAGTAATATAAAATAGGCAAATGGTTAAGGAAGGCTTCGCTAACCTTTTGATAGTCAGCACTTGGAGACAGCAGTTTATAGGTATTTTTGAGGAATCTTGCGTTAATCAATTGTACTTATTTTAACAATAGTGTGTTCAGTGTGTTCTTCTGATTCAATATAGGAACACAGTCTTGTAAGAATGAAGACCTTTTTCCTGGTCTCACCTACACTTATGTAAAATGTGAAAATGCTAGGGACTGAATATGGTGGCTGAGGTTAATTAGCCATGTTAGAAAACTCATAATGCAAGGGTATTTAGCCAACATGAAAGAAACGCTTTTGAGGTTAGGTTCCAATCTCTGTGGAAGTGACATCCGTTCTTTTAGCACAAACATTGTGAATGCAATGCCTGCTCCCTGTATGACGTATGGGGAACGTGCCCTCCCTCAAGCCCCCCAGATAAGTTAAACTGTGATTTCTGTAGGAGAATGAAAGGGGCTTTGGCTTCATTTCTCACTAACGGTTTTTCAAAATCCAGTGTTCGATGGTTACTGGTTTCCCATTTTTAGTGTGTGAAGATAGAACATAACTGAATGTAATAACCTAGCTGTCAGTCCCCTCATAAGTGTTACATCTTCTAAGATACTGAAATGGTCACAAATTTCTGTCCTTTAACAGGATGTCCTTTAACATCCATATTATTCTGAACATCTACAAGTACTTTTAAAATCTAGTGTTTACAACCTGGGGATATTCTTTTGAAACAACAAACTTGAATAATATTTTCACTGCTGTTATTAATGAAGCTTTATGTACATATGTCCACTACAAATTACATTCACTGTATATTATTCTCTTAGACTTTCATTATACATAGCTTTTTAAAATCAGAAGTTAGCTGATGAAACTAACCTGTTTATAGAGAATATTGAAAGGGCTTTTCCAAATGTGCATATTGTTAAACACAGATGTTCTTATAAATACTTTTCTCTGGAAATTAGAAAATATAACTTTCTAATAAGAGCATTACAAAACAAAATGTTGCGGCTAACCAGTAGCTTAGAAATCCAGAAATGATTCATGCCTTTCCAGCAGTTAAAATACATCTTAATAATTTGAAGGTCACTGGCTTCAGCAGGGTGCCAGCATATAAAAGCGTTTTAAACATGCAGTTTAAAACCCTTGGGATTAAACCAACCTTGTTGGCATGTTTTATTTATACAGAAATTATCACCAAAGGAGATTCATTGGTCTTTTGACTATAATGAAGCCCTTTCTTTATTGACGTCATTGTGTCATAAATGAAAAGATATTTCTTTTTATGGCAGGAAATAAAATGTTCCAATCTCCACAACACTCCTTGCATCCTAAGAGTCTGGACAAAAATCTATTTGTTGTGTCCTAACTCAGGAGCTAAAACCTCGATAAGGTTCTTCAATTTCATATTTGCTTTATCTTCCTGAGTTGACACAGAGGTATTACCAGGCACACAGAGAGGCCTGCATGTGGCCTTGGAGGCTGAGAGGGCAGACAAGCAGGGGACTGAGTTCCCAAAACTGAGGTCTGTCCATTAGAGGGGTGGTTAATGGTAGCTGATAACAGCCCAGCTGTGGGACGCGTGGTAGTGGGGGAAGGTCTGAGCAGAACTGGCTTCAGCCACATATTGTGCTGTGACTTTATGGGTTCTCCTCGTGTACGGGAAGAATTGGTTGGAATTTAGAATATGGTTGAGGTAACTGCTATGGGTTAAATGAAATTTATAGAGATTGGTCACAGAGTGCGTGACTTAAGGGCCTCAGAATCTTAATGGTAATTGTATGTGTACCCACACATTGGCAGAGGGAGCAAGCNCTGGGTGAGCTGTGTGCGCTTGGCTTCTTCCAGAAAAAGAATCTACAATAGTTTATCCTTTCCAAATCCCTTGACATTAACAGTACCTTGGCCAGTGACGATTCTTTTTTACTTGCAGCTTTATATTTTAGAAATGTAATAGACATAGTAATTTTGGTCTCAAAATAACAAAATAGACTATTCCTTTAGTCCCCTCCCCCCCCATTAGTTAAACTCTGACCTGGTAAGGGGTGCTGTTTGTTTCAGTGTTGTAGAGCTCTTCTTCGGGCTACTAAATATTTGCATGGTCCAATATTTCAGCAAAAGTAGTATTTTCTTAGCTATGACACTGGGCAATTAAAGTTCTAGCTCATTCGTGAAGTCCATAGCCTGTGTTTTAACTTAAATGTTGCATTTGAGAAATCTGGGCAAGTGGGGGTGGGAAGGCAGGAGGAATGGAGGAATTCAAGAATAGAAAACTTGATGACCAATTTAGAAACAGAAGCTATTACCTCAGGCATCAAAATCAGGTTTTTCATGGTGGATTTCCATCATTTCCCATTCAGTAGAAAGTTTGGTTACCGCCAGAACCCTAAAGCATTTTGTGCGTTTCATATCTTTGTAGCTTAAGTCAGACTGACTGGTGTTCTTTCCAAATTTAGTAAAAGGCCACTAAACAACAAGTGATAACAACTGTTTTTATTATTTATATTACAAATGCCAGGCAGTTCCTAGGAAAATCTCATCATTCAGTGCTCCCCGAGGGCAGCTGAGAGTGGGAGTGATTTCTGTTCAGAACCCCTAATGGTACGTACGGAGCAGCACTCCAGACTGCTTCTAGAGCAGTGCCCACATGTGCCATTGGTTAGAGCTTCTTTCCATCAGAAAATAGGCACTGCTTAAAGAAAAATGCCTCACACTGTGACATGCGACCATTTCTAATTGTGTGCGGTTATAATAGCTCCGTACAAAGCTAAGGTGGAATAATCTGTGGGACTTGGAGGTCTCCCCACTCCCGCTGACATCTCCTTTGCTTTCGAGAGTTGTTAGATTTTTCCAGCCTAC
>NW_017732031.1:152847-156401 GCF_001890085.2 Hipposideros armiger
GACACTTTTGATGAGATGAGCAAAGACAACTCAGTAAAAGTTGACTTACTCCAGTGGTTGGAGTACAGAAAAAGCGAGGCTGGGCTGTTGTGTCAATAGGGCTTGGTGGGAGCCGCCCGAGAGGGAAGGATCCCAGTCACAGCACCAGAAGGATTCCGCCTGCTTGGCTGAAAGACCCAGCAGTAGGGCCAGCTATTGTGAAGCCCCTCCGCCAGATGAACAGGGACCCTTCTCTGGTCACAATAGCCATTCACGCTGAGCAGCCTCATTAAATATTCAGCCTGTGCTTCCGGCAGCTCATTAGGGCCGCAATGAGCAGTGACGTGGGTGCTGGAAAGCCCAGGGCCAGCCAGCATCAGGAGGCAGAGGCTGAGTGAGCTGCTGATGGCTTTTCTGTGCACTGCCTATCCTAGGATGACCAGTGTCTGCTCCCTGCTTTGCCTGAAGTCCAGGTAAAAACAAAACAGAACCAAACCAAGCAGATGACACTTGAGGGACTCGGGTCCTTAGCTCCGATTTTGTCTGGCAAGGGCCCCTGATTTTGAGTGCTTGCCCCCTTTGAAGCCCCTGACCCCCTTAAAAAGCTGTGTGCGGCTTTGAGGGCCTTTGCAAAGCACTAACAATGTGGTGCTATTGTGTCCTGGGGCAGTTTGATGACTACATTTGGGAGGGTTTGAGGTGTGGTTTTGAACTTGGTGCTGAGGGTTGAGAATAGCAAACTGTTCCTCTGTAACATGGCAAATTTAGAAATATTATGGGGTAAATCCTAGCAGTTTGTGCAGCAAGTTTACTCTCTGTTCGTGCCAAGTTTTCATGTATTTGGGTTATTTCATTACTAAGTTCATTACTAAGCCTTTCCCATTTGACTATCATGATAGGTGTGGTATAATAACAACAAAAAAAGGATATTCTTCAGCTATCTGGGCTTCTTGGTATAGAGTGAATGTTGTCCTTGTATCTTGTTACTTTGTTACTCAGTGCTGTGTGATATTTAAAGCTGGGAAAATCTGTGAAGGAAGAATTAAAAAATGATGAACTCAAACGAAGTGCATTTCTGTGGTCTCACTGTTTGCATGTTTTCTCTTTCCTACACAGAAAATGTTTTCAGACAGCTCATTTCTATGTGGAAGATAGCAGTTCACCTCGGGTGGTCCCCAATGAAAGTATTCCTATTATTCCTATTCCGGGTAAGTAAGACGCGCCTCTTACTTCCAGTGGGCTGATTGTTTTCCTCTTTTGTTCTCAGCTGTATGTGATAGCCATGACAAAATATTTGTATAGCCTTTTAAAGCTTGCTCAGTTTAAGAGATCCTTAACTAAGGGTAATTTAATTAAATCTTTGCTCCTTTACATATCTGCAAAGTAATGAAATCCTCTTAAAGAGGAACAAATAACTGACTTACTACATGCAGGGGAGGGAAGTAACAGTAAAAGAAAAAGGGGGAGGAACATGCTTACATACTTACTTGTAATCTACTTGGACTAAATTTCATTTTGATAGGCAGTTTGTGCTTGCTTTTTTTTTTTAATCACAATTTGCAATACATCTTTTTAAAGTGAGTTTTCTCTTATGATTCCTTACTCTGAAAATAATTTATGTTAGAGTTGGAAGTTCTGGTTCTTAAGATGTCTGTGTGGAGGTCTAGGGGTACGTTCTTGGTCCGGTGTATATTTCATTTGTCGTTTAGTAAAAAGATAGACCACTCGGTTAGTGTCAGGGGTAGGGATTGGTGGGGTGCACTGTAGTCAATCCCAGCAAATGCCGCAGCCACTTAGAAGTCCAGCAGTGGCTTAATTGTGACAGATAGGCCGTGGGGTTTGAAGATGGCCCCCACCATTTTTACTTGGTGTCCCTTCCTTTTTGCCCAATTTGAACAACTTCTCTGGGTTTCATTATGTGCTTATAAGTACCCATCCTTAGATATCTTATGTATCCACCCTCTTGACATTAATTATTCTTTTGGAAACAGAGGTACTACTTTTCCTGTAGGGCCACCTCCCGCACAGCTGAGCTCCCCCATCCCACTTGTCAGCCTCATTCTCCAGAACAGTGTTTACCATCTTATATACTATATATTGTACTTGTTTGTTTGTGGTGTCCCCCCACTAGAATGAGAGCTTCATAAAGGAAAATGGGTATCTCTTAGTACAAGAAGAATACCTGGCACACAGTAGGCATTGTTTAATGAGAGAGAGAGAGAGAGAGAGAGAGAGAGAGAGAGAGAGAGAGAATGAATATGAATGAGCGACAGGAAACCTTCCTGAAAGTTCCTAAAAGGCCATAGCTGTGAAGCTGTGAGGCTCAGCAGTACAGTCATTCTCTGAGTACTGAGAAGGAATGCTGCTATTGTTTGCAGATCACTAGGTGCAGTTACAGTTGGGGACTTCCTTGGTCCTTTATGTATCTGTACATGTTAAGTCATTAGACATCGCTGGAATTGGCCTTGTTTTCCCCATCTGGTCAGCTTCTCTCAGTCAAGTTTGTCACACAGAAACAAGAGGGTTACAGAAAAGTCTTCGGTTAAGTTCTGATTGGATCATTTTGTGGCCACTAAATGATCCCCATACAGATGGAACAGGTCTTGTGTTACCCAGTCCTTCTCTACTAACTCTTGCCCTAAATTCTTGGTGGAGGAAACTGCACTCTTGCCTTTGAGAGGAGAAGCAGCAGAAAGGAATCATCAGTCTTCCATCCTCATAGAATAAGCCGTTTTGTGGAGTGCCCGGGGTTTGTGCAACAGCACGTATGTAATCATTGTCCTCTTGCATCACCTAGAATACATGTCGACCTCTGGGAAATGCCTGGCAGCCTGTCTCTCTGAACTAATTCATCCGACAAAGCAGGTTGGGTAGCTGTGCGGTTGAAATCCATTTGAAAAGGTTAAATGGTGAGATACTTCTTGGGCTGGCTTTCAGTTTTTATTTTCTTTTCCTATTGGATGAAGAATCAGAAACCTAGGCTCTTGCCCTGTATTCGTTCACCACGAAACCTTTGCGCAATGACTTGGCCCCTCTGAGCCTTGTTTTCAGAATCTGTAAAGTGTGCAGGATGTCTGCCCCCATTGCACGTGGCATTGTTAAAGATCACATGAGATGTGTGCGAAAGCACTTTGGGAACCGTAACGTAAGCCAGCAGTGTCGGCTGTGGAAGCTTTCCTCCCCAGATCATGGTACTGCTCACCCTACAGCCCTGGAGGACCAGCATGGCAGCGTCCTCAGCGTAAGATTGTCCCTAACCCTGAACCGCATCTCCTGGATGTGCCTGGCTGTGCCACACTCTGTGACCTGGGCTCTAGGACTTGCCTGCCATTTACTGGAACCCTCAGGAAATGCCATCCATCGTGCCTGCCTTGCTACACTTGTGAGTAGGAAGCTTAGACCAGAAATGCTTTTCAGTGTTAAGTAAAATACTCACAACCCAAAGGCATTTCTTTTCATGTGACTTTCTCCTAATTCTTGCTCACTGGTACATGCAACGAAAATGTCTTCAAGTTCTCCACTGACTGAGAAATCCATGAGGTACCCAGTTGTACCTCACTTGGCATAGCAGATGC
>NW_017732031.1:162176-165903 GCF_001890085.2 Hipposideros armiger
GTAAGGGCTTAATAAATGTAGCTCTCTTCTCATTATACCAACTCTATCATTAGACTGTTTTCATCATACCATAACGATCTCCTATCTAACCTGTAGTTAGTGAAAACATCTTCACTTGGATTCCAGTTCATCTTTTATCTTTATATTTCTCTCCCATCACTACTACATGAGTGATATTTGGTCTCACCTAAGTCATCAAATCTGTCCCTTTTATGGCCCTTGTAGTCTTCAACATGCAATTACACACTGTCCTAGCCCTCACCTTCTTATGTTCATCACTTCTCTGACACACATGTTACCCTTAGGCAGAGACCATCTCCCTAATGTCTGGCTGAGTCCTAAGTGCTCACTAAACACCTCATCCAGTGATTTCCCATTCAGTCTGTCCCAGACGATACCCATTGACGTCGCCAGGAGGTCGCGGGGGAGCTTTCAGCGGTGAGATGTCCAGAGTAAAGAAAGCATGCAGAGCCGACATGAGGAGGAACCAGTGTCTTTAATCAGCAGTAGCAACCATTATATAGAGGGTTTTGGGGAGGAGAGCGCACAGGAGTGTGCATGCTCCTTCCCGCAAATGCAAGGCATGCTTACATAAAGGGTTTATGTAACTGGAGCCTGGCACCTGCATAGCAGGCTCCGGAGTCAAGGTCCATACATCCGGGGTCAGGGTCCATACATCCACCTGCACACATCTGGACAGCCCGGGCCCCGTGCCCACGGCCTGTGCTCATGCGCATCTGAATGTGCCCGGGCCCTGTCAGTCCACCCCCTGCAAGGTGGCAGTTCGGGACTTGACCCAAAGAGCATGTCCCTGTGCACAAAGGCCACAACAGTAATACACAGAGCAACAGAGGACCACGAGGCTGATGGCAATACCTGCCAAGAGAAGGCCTGCCCACCACCCTCCACCAATGCGTAAGGGGGTTGCAGGGCCTGGATCACCAAAACCTCAGTGTCTATTTCCTGCAAGTCTTCCTGTACCTTTCATTGATGGTCTGGGATGTAAACACAGCATTCAATGTGCAAGAGGGCACATGTCCCCCCTGCACAGCAATTAACATGCCTAGGGCCATCCTGTTCTGCAGTACCCCCTTTCTCATTTGGGTTGTTTCGTCAAGGAGCAAGGCTAAAGAGGCTCGCGTGATGTTCAGAGCATTGGCGACGTGTTGGGCAAGGGCTTCCACCTGTAGCTCTGGCAATAAGGGGCTGCTTGTTCTCCACCCCCTGGCAATAAGATGGCTAAGGGGTAAAACCACCAGGCCACCCACTTTTCCCAGTGCCAACAATGGTAAATTGGGTCCCAATAGGCCGGCCTCTGGAGCAACATGGGCAGGAGGTGGCCATGAATAAAGGGGCACCCCCAAGTGCAGCGGCCCGTCCATCGGGCTGGGACATATGGCCAGCCATGGAGACCAGATAGCATCACCTGGCAGGAAGTCAGTGGATGTCTTTCCCACTATACGGCAGCCATCCCACCGCATGTCGGGTCCGTTACAACAGTAACATTGAGGCAGAGCTCCTCGGGTAACCAGCCCACCGTACAGTTGGGAACCATGGGGTGTCGTTCGACATACAGAGGAGCACGATTAGACAATGTCACGTGAATCCCCACCAACCACCCCCAGCCATTGTCCACAGCCTTGCCGAGGAGAGGGGGGTGGTTGCTGTGGTGCTGCTTTCACAAGAGGGCTTTGACAGCGCGGCGGCAAGCGTTCCCCTCCAGGCTGTTTCGGTCCCTGCGCTGGAGATCTGTCCAGTTGGTACTGGTGGCAGGGGCGACTCGCCAAGGCAATCCTTCAGCCGTCTCTGCTGGCAGCTCTGTGCACACCCAGCAGTGCGAGGCGTTATGCACCCGGGCAAAGGTGTGCGCCCAGGATAGAAAGCTGTTACCTGTAGCTAACCTGGGCGATATGACAGAGCAGATAAAGAGACCATCATGGGTAAGNCCCACTTGATAATGACAGTGGACCTTGGCCAAGCTACTTGGTCTCTCTTAGCCAGTTTCCCCATCTATGACATAGAGGTAATGACAGCCCTTAGATCATAGGGTCATACATGTAAAGCAATTAGCACCTAATGGTAAATTACAGTTATTACACATTTACTAAGTGTTAGGCACCCTTACAAGTACTCATGTTACCTAGTTTACTTTTTATAACACTCTGTGAATTAGGTACTGCTACTATTCCTGTTTTACAGATGAGGAAAGGGAGTCACAGAGAGGGGAAGTCATACCGCCAGGCAGTCTTGCTCTGGCTTTTCCATTCACACCATTGCATTTGGGTGCCTGAGACACAGGAAGTGTCCCATCGCCAGAGACGGATAGAATAACAGCTGCACAATTTTACTGAGTTCAGGCCAGAACCTATCACAGAGCCATGTACTGGGCTGGGCCCTCAGCAGTGCCTCCCTGTGGTGCCTTGGCTGCTGATTTTTTTCATTTCGAATATCAAACTAAAAATTGCAGACAGTAAAGCTAAGTTTTTCCATTTTTGTTTATTTGTCTGTTATTCTTTAAGATTAACAGATAGCAAATTTAGAATATGCAAATAGGTTAGAAGCATAGACAAAGTATGGGCAATTTCCTTCCAATGGCTCTGAAGATGCAAGTACAACAGAGACATAACCGCAAAGTTTGAAAGCTACATTTATTTATGTTCAAAGGCATTTTTCCTTATTTCCTTCAGTGTTGCATTTGAAGTCCACATTATTCAGCTCTTTTGCTTTGCTCCTTAGAATCTCTCAGCTTGGATACTTTCTTCTCAGTTGAAGTTCACCCCCTTTTATGCTCTGCTTTGGGCACCTGCAACCTACAGGTTAATTTCAGGCTTCATCAGAAGTGGTACATAAGGACCTTTTGTTGAAGGTTAGCCAAAATAAAAGTCCTCTTACCCACAGAATTTAATTTTAACCACAAAAGGCTACAGTTTTGGAATGGAGTATAAATAATATTATTTAATAACAACAAGCCCACTTTTCAAATGCTGATTCACAACTGACTTATAGCAAACATTTTATAATGGGGTGATTTAGTGATAACAGTAGTGATCCCACTTTTGCCCAATTTAAACCTTTGTTATGTGAAGATTCTTTGACATTTTTGGCCCAAAATTATGAAGTGACATTTCATCAGATTAACTGAGATTCTCTAATTCCTTGCTTTTCCTTGAGAATGAAGACAGAGCCTTGCACATGGTGCACAGGAGCACAGGCTGTGGGTTCAGAACACCAGGATTCAGGTCTCAGCTCTGCCACTTAGTAATCATGTTGCTTTGGACAAGTTGCCTCAGTCTCCTTATGTGTAATGTAAGGGTAAGCAGTGTCCCCTTTACCTAGTTCTTGTGAAGATATATGTGTGAAAAGTATTTAGCACAGTCCCTGGCAACCAGTAAGGGCTTAATAAATGTAGCTCTCTTCTCATTATACCAACTCTATCATTAGACTGTTTTCATCATACCATAACGATCTCCTATCTAACCTGTAGTTAGTGAAAACATCTTCACTTGGATTCCAGTTCATCTTTTATCTTTATATTTCTCTCCCATCACTACTACATGAGTGATATTTGGTCTCACCTAAGTCATCAAATCTGTCCCTTTTATGGCCCTTGTAGTCTTCAACATGCAATTACACACTGTCCTAGCCCTCACCTTCTTATGTTCATCACTTCTCTGACACACATGTTACCCTTAGGCAGAGACCATCTCCCTAATGTCTGGCTGAGTCC
>NW_017732031.1:166863-191579 GCF_001890085.2 Hipposideros armiger
ATAAGATGGCTAAGGGGCAAAACCACCAGGCCACCCACTTTTCCCGGTGCCAACAATGGTAAATTGGGTCCCAATAGGCCGGCCTCTGGAGCAACATGGGCAGGAGGTGGCCATGAATAAAGGGGCGCCCCCAAGTGCAGCGGCCCGTCCATCGGGCTGGGACATATGGCCAGCCATGGAGACCAGATAGCATCACCTGGCAGGAAGTCAGTGGATGTCTTTCCCACTATACGGCAGCCATCCCACTGCATGTCGGGTCCGTTACAACAGTAACATTGAGGCAGAGCTCCTCGGGTAACCAGCCCACCATACAGTTGGGAACCGTGGGGTGTCGTTCGACATACAGAGGAGCACGATTAGACAATGTCATGTGAATCCCCACCAACCACCCCCAGCCATTGTCCACAGCCTTGCCGAGGAGAGGGGGGTGGTTGCTGTGGTGCTGCTTTCACAAGAGGGCTTTGACAGCGCGGCGGCAAGCGTTCCCCTCCAGGCTGTTTCGGTCCCTGCGCTGGAGATCTGTCCAGTTGGTACTGGTGGCAGGGGCGACTCGCCAAGGCAATCCTTCAGCCGTCTCTGCTGGCAGCTCTGTGCACACCCAGCAGTGCGAGGCGTTATGCACCCGGGCAAAGGTGTGCGCCCAGGATAGAAAGCTGTTACCTGTAGCTAACCTGGGCGATATGACAGAGCAGATAAAGAGACCATCATGGGTAAGTCACGGCCCTCCAGCGAAATGCATGCTACGTGCTCGTCCTGCGATAGCACTGTAGCCGGTATGGGGGCAGCTCCTGGTCAGTGGTATCACACCTGTGCTCCGTAGGTCGTCGGTGGGGGCCAGGGGTCAGGCCCACCGTGTACAGGGGTGTGGGCCAGAGGCGAAGCGCCGGGGTCCGTCCTCTTGCTTGCCTTGGCTGGCAAAGTCACTAGTACCGTGAAGGGCCAGCGCCCAAGCCAGGGCGTGATCTCCAGGCCCTGCTCTAGACCCTGTTTCCAGGGCTCACGCAGGGCGACCCAGGGTTCTTGGGTGACCTGAGCCTGCCAAGGCCAGATCCATTTCTGCATCTGACCGGGGGCCACTGAGGATGGAGCAGGTAGGATGACCATCCGCCGCTGTAGCCTGGGCTGTACCTCCGGGTCCCCGGTCCCTGTGACCCTTAGGAGTCGCAGGAGCCCCTCGGTTACCTTGTCCATGGGGACCTTACCAGTCTTCCGTGGCTGCTTGTTCAACAGGCGAACAGCTATCGGTACCTGGTTTTTCCAATGTTTCCACCTGGGGGCCAGTACCCTTAACTTGTCCTTCAACAACCCATTAAAGCGTTTAACCATACCGGCAGCTTGAGGTCGGTAAGGAACATGTAGTTGCCATTGGATATTATTGTCCTTCGCCCAGGTTTGAACCTGCGAACCTGTGACGTTTCTCAAGGGCCGGCCATAGGGAGCCAACAAGTGCTCCAAAGCTAGGAGCGTGTGTCATTGGTCAGCCTGGGACATAGGGTAAACAAAGCCCAGTCCTGATGGCACTGTCTACTGCCATCAGGGCGAATCGGGCTCCTGGTCTGCAGGGAGCAGCCCAATATAGTCCACCTGCCATTCTTGTAGGGGCCACGGACCCCATGGAGGTGGGCAGACGCCGTCTCTGGGGGTGGTGCTCTGCACACCAGGGACACTGACGGACAGCTTGCTGGGCCTCGGCTCTCGTTAGCTGTAAGCCCCAGTGGGTAGCCACTAGCCCCATAGTCCTGGCACCCAAATGGCCTAGCTTCTTGTGAAGCCAAGCGGCCATGGCACTGCAAGTGAGCATACTCTCGCTAAGACATCAGCCGCATCATTGCCGGGCACCTGCAACAGCCGACGGCCTGAGATGTGGTACACGGTGGCACCCGTGCTCTGGCCTCGTCTCCAAATGTCCTCCCAGAGGTCCCTGCCCCATAATGGGCAGTGGCCAATCAGCCACTCTTGAGCTGCCCATCGGGGCAGCCACAGCGTCAGTCCTCGATACATGGCCCAGCTGTCAGTGCAAACATGTACCGGGCGAGGTTCCTTAGTCAAAACCATCCAGACCACCCGTAACTCAGCCCATTGGCTAGAGCGTCCGGAACCTGTGTCATACCAAAAGGTGTCAGTGAGGGGCTGTAGGGCTACAGCCGCCCATGTGGGGGACTGCCCTCGGCAAGACCCATCCATGTATCAGGCGTCAGCTGATACTGGGGGCTTGCCCTCCTCAAAGGGGCTAGGAGTCTCCCCCATTTCCATGGGGTCCTCTGCTCACTCAAAGCAGAAAGCAATGGGCCCCAAAACAGTGTGTAGCTCCTGGGTCAATGGACTAGTGGAGAAATGAGCCCGTTGTTCTAAATAGGCTCCCCACTTCGTTAACATTGGCGTCTGCACCACACCAGTTCGCGGCCTTGTGGCCCAAGACCGGAGCCAGCCTTCTACTGGATAGGTCGTTTGCACCATGACCAGGTGCGGGCCTGTGATGCTTTCACAGGCCAACAGGGCAGCATACACCGCTGCCAATTGCTTTTCCACCAGGGAGTACCATTCTTCGGCTCCCTTCCAAAGCTGGGATCAAAACCCAATAGGAATCTCCCATGCGCCCTGTTTCTGCCAGAGACCGCAGCCAAACCCAGAGTTCTCCACCTGGACAGTCAGGAGGAATGGCAGGGTTGGGTCAATGACCTTTAGGGTCTGGGCCCGTGCTACGGCGCATTTCGTCGCCCTGAACACCTGCTCGGCTTCAGGGGACCAATTCCAGGGCTCCCCTTTGCAAACCAACTGGTGCAAAGGTCACATTAACATCGTCAGATGTGGTATGAAGGTTCTCCAGAACCCCAGTAGTCCCAGGTAGGTCTGTAGCTGCTTCACCGTCTCCGGACGGGAGGGTATGCTTGAATCTTATCTATAACCGCCTCGGGGATTACTTTTATCTTACCCGACCAAATAACTTCCAAGAACTTGACAGAGTAGCCAGGGCCCTGGACCTTGTCTTTATTCACAGCCCACCCCCAACCCGTTAAGGCATCTTGGAGACTGCGGGCGGGCGGCAGTTTCCAAATCTGCAAAAGAATCAGAAGTTAACATTATGTCATCTATATAGTGAAACAAGCGCACGGTCAGGAGTTTGGTCCATGCGGCTAAATCCTGCTCTAGCAGCCCATGGCACAGGGTTGGGCTGTGCAGGTAGCCTTGTGGCAACACTTAGAAGGTCCCCTATCTGCCTTCCCAGGTGAAGGCGAACTGTTCTTGGCTGGCAGTGCCAATGTCAATGGAGAAGAAGGCATTAGCCAAGTCTACCACATAGTGGAACCGTCCTAGTTCCTGTGAGAGGCGATCTATCAACTCTGTGATGTTTGGAACAGTTGTGTGCAGTGGAGGGGTCACCTTGTTCAGCTCCCGGTCGTCCACTGTCATTCTCCAGGAACCATCTGGTTTTCGTACAGGCTACACCAGGGAGTTGAAGGGGCTATGGGTGGACCGTATGACATCTGCCTCTTCCAACTTCAAAATAGTACACCCAATCTCCTCATGCCCCCCGGGCAAGCGATATTATCTGATGTTAACCACTTGGGTGGCCTGTGGCAGGTGGAGGTGTGCGTGCTGGGGATGTCCTCTAACCGCTGTTTTCACCACGCGCACCCACAGGCGGAATTCCCACACAGATGTCATGACAGTCAGTCCCCTGAGCACATCCACCCCGAGGATGTACTCAGCAATAGGGGATACGTAGACCTCATAAACCCTGAGAGGGAGACGTCCGATGCCCAGGGTGAGGGAGACTCTACGCACCGTGATGTGCCGGCCACCATACCCCTCAATAGTGGCTTTTGGGCCCTGAAAACGGTCCAGATTGCCATATGTGAGGGTGCTGTCTGCCTCAGTGTCCACGAGGGCCAGCACCAGCTGCACATTCTTGGGGTACCAATATATGGTGAGTTCAACATGCGGCCTCCGGTCATCCGGCTCCGCCATCAACGGTGTGCCCCGGCCCACTCCCTAGTCAGGGAGGAAGTCAGCTATGCGCAACTCCCCGGCAACCCGCTTCTGTCCCTTTGTGGGCATCGTGGTGAACTTCTGCTCAGGCCATAGTTTCTACCAGAGGGCCAAGAGGACCTCAAAGGGCTGGCCGTCTAATTTCTCCGCGGCCACCAGGTCAAACCACATTTGCTGGCGGCTCACCTTAACTCCCTCCCTCGCCCTGGCCCTTGGACGAGGCTTTCCTAGCCCGTTTCAGGGAATTGGGTGACTTACGCCCTTTTCAGCCACAGGCCTTGCCGGAGGACTTCCACGTCCCCCAGTCTAGCCAAAGCCCCTGTGACCTCATGGATGGGCTGGTCTGTATAGGGAGCTAACAAGGCAGCCATAGCCCCAAAAGTTCCCGGCGGGCTGTTAGCAAGGATAAGGTCTTTCATGCGGGCTGTGAATATCTCTTCATCTGGGCTGTTATACTGTAAGGCAAAGATCATCTGCCTCTTGTCCATCGCCCATATGACTTGCACCAGTCCAACTAAGCGGTCCACTTACTCACGTGCTCCGGCAAGTCCCCTGTATTGTCCCAGACCGTTCGGGCAGCAGCCATGAGCCAGTTAATCAGGGTCTGATTACCGGCTTGGGGATTGGTCAAACGTGCCCCAGGGAGGGCACCATGATGATGCTGGCCAGCTGTGCCATCTCCGTGGGGCTTAACTCCGTGTTGTCCGCCCCATCATCCCACAAGCGCAACAACCAAGTGGGTACTGACTCACCCAGGCGCTGCTTGCTCTGCTTCGCGAGCTCCCGCAATTCCATGGCCGTATAAGCAGTGTCAGAAACATGATGAACCAACTGTCGCGGTCCCACAGCTCCACCCCCAGGAGCCAGCGGCTCCTCAACTTCCACCCTTTGTCGCACTACCAGTCGGGCACGCTATACCGGCCCTGTTGGGCTGCTGGCCCGGGAGGGCACCTCCGACTCATGGGACCCTTGGAGCGTGCATTCAGCCACCACCAGGCGTTGCTCCAAGTCCTCTTCCTGGAGTTGCAAGTGCTACACCCGGTTCGTGTACTCCTAAATGTCACGGCTAGCGTGTTGTAAGATTGCTAGGAACATCCAGGCCACCCGGCTGGCCGCCTCCTGGTGCGCCAGCGGGAGTTTGGCTCCAATGCCTCCAGGACTTTCCAAACGTCTTCTGGTCGGGGGCACATGGCGTCCCAGTCCTCCGACGGAGTCCACTCCAGCAGGTACGCCACGACCGGATACCAGAGGGATGTCTGGGGCCACATCCTGTCTACCCGGGGCAGTTCCTCTACCAGGGCGGAAGGGGCACTCGCCTCATTCTGCTGATTACTGCAAAGTGTTGTTGCTGGGGGGTTGCCGGGGAGCTTTCAGCAGTGAGATGCCCAGAGTAAAGAAAGCATGCAGAGCCGACATGAGGAGGAACCAGCGTCTTTAATCAGCAATAGCAACCATTATACAGAGGTTTTGGGGGAGGAGAGCGCACGGGAGTGTGCATACTCCCTCCGCAAATGCAAGTCATGCTTAGAGTAAGGGCTTATGTAACACGAGCCTGGCACCTGCGCAGCAGGCTCTGGAATCAAGGTCGTTTGTCAGCCTGCACACATCTGTACAGCCTGGTGCCCAAGGCCTCCGTTAATGTGTGTCTGAACGTGCCCGGGCCCTGTCACCCATTCTCTCCAAGTTGGAGCACCCTTTACCTCGCTTGGGTCTGTGGCCAGCTTTCACTGCCATACTCCAGCCTTCAGTTAGTCTTTCTGAGCTTGTTTTCGCAACTGTAAGATGAGGATGAAAATAGTACATGTTAATAATGTACATAAGAGCACATAGAAAGTACCTGGTCCACAGTTGTGCTGCTAACATTCTCTGCATTCGTTAATGAAACTCAGATGTTTAGGTAGAAATAACGTCTTACAGATAGATATCTTCTCATAACACAGGACCTTTCCACATAAAAACTGAGCAGCTCAGGTCTATGCCGATGTCCTAATTACTTGGCCTTCTGCTAGATACAGCAATTTTATAATTATCTGGCTCATGTTGAAAGAAATTTAATAGAAAAACTATATGAGGAAAACTATTAGGACTTCTAATTAGTCATAGCCTTATATTCATCTTAATGTTGAGAAAAAGATTTATGACCCCTTAGTTTCATTTGTCTTGATTAAAAGACAAATAATGTGTTATCTGGGTAGCTGATGGTGGTCAGTACAGTGTGTGTGTGTGTGTGTGTGTGTCTGGCTGTCTGGCAGTGTTATGATATTACTGGTGGTGCCTGGAAACCCGGAGGGGTATGGTGAGACTTCTTTGGATAAAGAAGCACATTGGAGAGACTCGTGAGTCATATATTGCCATGATTATCACACTGAGCTCTGCTGGATTTGTGCTGCATCTGGCCATGGGGGCAGCAGGCAGACTGGTTTGTGAGCATGAATGGTGTTAGCTTGGATGTCATAGTTGAGCACTCTGCAGGAGAAAATAAATTGTTAACATAAAAGCATTTTTTAATGACTTTAGGTAGGCCGTGACCTTTAAAACGCTGTGGTTTGTACCTTGTAGAGTAAAATAGCTCTAAAGCTGACAAATTTTTTTTGTTACTTTGAACTTAGAGTCCGTCCGCTAAGTCATGGCACCATAACGATTAGGAATCTACAATTCTAAACTATCATTATGGAATGTTGTCCTCAAATTTTACACTATTAATGATGTCACCCTGCCCTTGGAAACAATGTTGAGTCTTGCATTTCAAAATAAATAAGACAGAAATGCTGCAGCCTGTATACTGGAGTGTTTGTGGGTTTCGGTTCTGTTCCATCTCACTTATTTTGCCTCTGGCCTGAAAATGAGTTTATTCTTGGGTTAATCTTTTAGAGACTCTCCAGTTTTGTACATATTAACCCTTTTTTCAACTTCAGATCATTTCTTGCCACTTGATTGTTATTTTAGAATTTGCTTACTTCTGCACATTTTAAGTGAACTAATCAGATAATTTTGGAAATTTTTCTTGAACTGTGCATTCTGCTAAATATTCCGGGGAAACGTTTTGGCTCTGCTTACTTTGTTAATGCTGGTTACATCATTATGGAGCTATAGATTTCTTGGGCGTGCAAAATGATTGCATATTCATGAACATCTTCAACCCTGAAATATTTGTAAATAACTTGGCAATTTTTTTCATAATGTGGCCTATTAAAATGATTAGGTCTTTAATTATTCACACAGAAAGACCTTGTGCTTACAGAGACCACCTATTTGATAAGTAACATTTCTATGCTAAGCAGCTTGGATTATGAACATATAAATCACCTTCTTTAAACAAAGTATAAGAGATGCTATTTTCCACTTAAGAATGATTCAAGTTTGAAAATGTCAATAGATGCAAAAAGCCACCCTAGAGCTTTGCTCTCTCTCGAAAGAAAGTAGGAAAGGAATGACATAGTCAATGTTAACTGTCACCAGATGAAGAGAAATCAGATTGTCAGGCCTGGATCTATAACATTCTTGCCAAAGTAGGACCTCATTTACACATACAGATCTTCATACCCTTTGCTAAGAAAAGCATCTGTGGCAGTTTAGATGTTTGTGCGTTTGCCAAAGATCTTTCACTCTGAGTAAAGTAAATGTCATGTCTGTTGTTTATCTCCAATTCAGCAGAGGGTTTTTAAAAGGAAATATTTGTGGGGGAGGGTCGAGGGAAGAAGACAGGGGAGAGTTTGGGGAGTTAGTGGGGTGTGGCAGTGTTACAGCCGTACTCAGGATCAGATTGGATCGGGGTAAATCAGCTTAAAACATACTTAGGGCTCACGAGCTGAAAATGTCCTTGTGAAGTGACAGCGCTACAATAAATGGGACTGTGGAGCCTCCTGAATCAATACCTATTCTGTCAACACCAAAGAAAACACAAAAATCCAGTTAATTCAGCCAAACTGATTATTTGGCATCGTGTAGACACAGCTGTCTTGAACTCAGATTTTGAACAGTTAAACATAGATGGCATTGTACCCCAAGTCAGCGTCTACAATGGCATCTATCTGTAATTGTGAATAAAAATTGCATAGACTTCAAAGATTGGAAATAGAACTTAATTGTTCCAACTTCAAGCTGGACCCCATTGAATAGCAATTTAAAATAAAGAAACCCTAGGTTGTGATAAAATTTCTTGACAAATAGGCAGTCTTGATAAGATCGGACTTTTAGTTAAGAGTGTGATGTAATTTAAATATGTAAATTGCCTTGAATATAAAAAAAGGTAATTCTTTACAAAGTACCTTTTTTAAAAACTATTTAATCTAGCTCATAGGCATTCAAAATCATAATGAGATCCTAATGTAAAGTAAATCCTGATAATTTTCTTGAGGACATCTATATCAGGTGATACAATTATATAGACTCCTTCCAAAAATCAAATATTTGCCTTCAGTAATCCCTTCTCTGTGTTATTTGTTTTGTGGAAATAGTCTTTGTGACTCTGAATACCATTTTATTCCCACAGATGACATGGAAGCCATTCCTGTCAAACAGTTTGTGAAACACATTGGTGAGCTCTATTCTAATAACCAGCATGGGTTCTCCGAGGATTTTGAGGTATGTTTCAAAATGAAATTAATTTCCAGAAACCTAATTCTTATTTTACAGAGATTTTTGTAAACTTGAAATGAATTGACTCCAAGCACAACAATGAGGAAAGCGGAGATATTTTTCTTTTCCTTACCTACACTTATAATTTTAACAGGCATTCTTTTCCCAATAAAAATTAAGTGAAAGGGAGTTGGTTGCATATGGCCTGGCCATGCATTTCTACGAAAGAATAGGCTTAGTGGCAAAAAAGAGGCAAACTCAGGTTTTCTCTTCATTTTAATTCTGACCTGGGCAGCAGCCCTAATACAAAGAATGGGGCCCCTAATTTCACGCCATTTCCAGGATGCATAAGGGGTAGTGGAGAGAGCAGATTTGAACTCTGAGACACGCGATGCCGGTTCCACTCGTGGTGAGCTTTGTTATCCTCGGGCCAGTCTGATCCCTCGTTTCCTCATTTTTAAAAACAGTGCTAATGTCCCGTCCATCCTAACATTGTTGGGAAAAGTGAATGATTAACATCTTTGAAAGGGCTGGGTTAAGGGTGAAGCCATACAGCGGTGGTGGTTGTCCTGATTATTAATCTTTGGAGAGAAGACATGGGTTAACGCAGCCTTCGGATTTTAAGAACTGGTGTGTAGGAAACAAGGTAGAGAGCAGCTTGCACCCCCTGCCAACTCTGGGTTCCCTGCCAGTTCGGTAGTGACAGGGTGTCGATGAGGAGCTATTAAACAGACTGCCCTTTTCTTCACTGAGGCGCTTAACTAAGGCACATCTCTGGCAGCAAGAGTTGTGCCGAGGAGGCCAAGTTTTCATGGCAGCTCAGCTGTCTCCTAGCTTTCTGGGTAATTCGGTTCCTTTCTCTGTCTCATTTCTACTTTAAATGAAAATGATGATCAGGACGCTAACCTGCCCAGCTCTTTTTACAAAATTGGTTACGAGATTCCAAGGAAGTAATGGAAAGTAAGCACTTTAAGATTGTCTAGGAGCCATACAGCTGGGAGGCGCAATACTTTGCATGGAGGATGAGAAATAAAAATAGGACCAACAGCTCCAGTCTCTGCGCAAATGCAGAGTCCCCAAAGGCCATTATAAAAGCGTTTATATTGACAACTCATTTTAAATAAAGTCTTTCCCTTAGTTTTTGGGTTTTGTTTTGTTTCTTGGGCAGAGTCAAAGCAAAGGTAGCAGAAAGGAGCCTTCTGATGTACTTTGCAAAGTCATATGTTTCATGGAACAAACAAAACATGTCAAGTATTTAATGCAGCTATTAGATGCTTACCAAAAAGATGCCTATTCAACTACAAAGAACATGGTTTAAAGTCAAACATTTTGTATTCATGAGGACAGCAAATGTGTGTGGTGTTAAAGTGATTTAGTTCAATTGACTGTTGGCTGGATGACTGAGCAAGAATATTGAGGCATTTAACAATGTTGATGGTATTCAGGACAAACATTTATCCTCTAGAGGACAGAATTTGATGAGGATGATCAAATGCAACTCCAGTTTCTCAATTATTTATGATTTGAGACCCCAGTGCTATTCATCACAGCTGGTTTTGACACCATTTAATTATTCAAACTAATCAGCTACACCTCTGTAAACTTGATCTGACTTAAAATGGGCTTTGCTGCATCAAAATCATGCCTGTTAACAAATCCGAGGCATCTGCACCCTATTTCTATCCAAAAAAAAAAAAATTACTGTGGCTAGGTTTTGTACCCTGTATTGAACTGTATACCTTAAACATTATTAGCTGGTAATTATAGGAGGGGAGAACAGGAAGGAAGGAGGCATTGTCCCACTGTTGTCATTTCACAATCTCTCCTAGTTTGAAAGGTCTAAAATCAGAGCTATTCAGAATAGGAAGAATATCCTTTCTTTAAAGAACAGTGAGGCAGCAACACAAAGGGGGGCGCGGGGAGACACATTATAAAAGGTTACTAATATACGGTCATCTTCTAATTTAGGGAAAATTTGAAGTATTGAAAAACAGTAGCATTATTCCTTTTTGGTGGCTCTGCTAAAAAGAAGAACTGACAACAGGACATATAAGAAGTATTAATGGTTGTTTTATCCACAAGAGCTAGGAATAGGCTCTGAAACAAAGGTCAGGAAAAGAGATCTTCTGTGATTTTTAAAACCACAAAACAAAACCCTTATGGTAAGAGAATAGTAACCTGCACCCCAGATTTCCAGATCTTTTTATGTGGAATGATGATGGCTGGCATTTTCTTAGTTCCTCAGTGTCACCCCATGAAGTGGGTGCTATTTTATTGTCCCCATTTTACAGATGAGGAAACTTGACCCATGAGAACACTGAGGCTTTGGGTGACTCCGTTTGAAATGGCAGGAGGTATTAAGACCAGGGCTTTCTGAAGCGAGCCCACATGTTTAACCTCGACACCCTCCAGACTTTCATTAAAGTGTCTTGTAATGAGTTGATGTCAGAAGAAAAAAATCAAGATTACCAGTGATCGTCTAAAACTGATCATCCCACTGACGGGCCACCACTTCCCTTAGCAAAAAAGCAGGTGGGGGAGCAGCCAAACTAAGAAGTCCCCACTAAGACTCCTAGGAGCCCATTCCGTGATCTTTTGGGTCTAGAGCCTTCCCAGATCGCTGAGAATCTGACTTACAAAAATCTTAAAATTAGTCAAAGAACTAATCATAAGATGATAGAGAAATACTGTGGAACAGTTGATATGTGGCCATTAATAGAAAATAAAGCAACTCATCTAACAGTTAGGAGTACCTGCTGTTCCCTGGACATCATGTAATGTACAAGGATAAATTCAAGACCCTGCACTCAAGTTCAGTCTGGTGGGGGTAGAGGCTCACAGCTGCAATAGACAGAGGGTAACGCAAATGAAGTGCTAATGCAGAGTCCTGAATTTTGACTGGGTATTTGACCAGAAGCTCTATTAATATTTGCCCCATCTTGTTTAAAAATCATGGATGGAAGTGAAAAAAGAAATTGGTGAATATTTTCTGTCATATTTTCAGAACTTTCCTCCTTGGAGGGAAATGAGAAAAATGATTCACTGGTAGTTTTGAGTCTTTGTCTAAAGGTGATGCTGAAAGCTAGCTTTTTGTCCTTATCAGATAAATGTTGGAGACTGTTAAAAGCTGGCGACATTCTATTGTACCTCTAGCAGATTTTGCAGTCACTGGAAATAAGGCCAATCCTTGTCTCAGGATAGTGTTTGATGACTCCGTTCCCTTGGCTACTTGAGCTGACTTCAACCTCAATCTTCCTTGGCCTCCACAGTCATGATCCAAGAGGCTTCCAAAGGCGCGATGGTGGCATAACCTTTCAGAAGGAGGGAGCGCTGAGACTCTAGGGGGCGGCAGAATTAATAGGCCGGACTTTGGAGCATCACAAGTTTAAAGGCTGAGCCCAGAGATGAGGCCAGAGGCCCAATATCCCTTGATGAGATCCTTCGGGGCATCACCTCTATTACAATTAACTCCAGCTGAGCTAAATTTGGGCCAGTTGCTCATCTTAAATCAAGAGAACAAAGCTTGTCCACCTGAGCCCATGTGCTGAGGGACCAGTGGCCACAGTCATTGTATGTACAATGCAGAGTTCTACTGTTGCCCATGGCACATAATTGGGAATAGGTGTGATGCACGAACACTGCCGCCAGCAAAATGGCAGAAAATGACCCTGCAAAGTTTCCTGAGCCTCAGTGGCAAAATGCCTAGTTTGGGTCTTAAATGACTTGAAGAAAAACATTTTTAAACCCTTATTATGAAGAAAATCATGGTTGGTTAAGTTGAGCTTCCTATGAAGAGTGGGGGAAAAGTAAGTTTGCCAAATTTCTCACGTTGTATAGAAAATTTTCTTTTATAGACCTGCTACAGCGTGATAGGCATTGTGGTGCACACTCCAAAGATGGGCTGGTTTTCTGGGGCAGTAAGGCAGCGGTTTTAGAGAAAGACATCTGGATTTGGATAGGAAAGAGAAGAACAGGCATTCCTAGCAAGGTAAATGGCAGTGAAGAAAAGATCAGGAAGTCATGTGGCCCTTTCAAGGGCACAGAGTTAAAACTGCCTGGGTTTGCATAGGGAGCTGCTAAAAGACAGGACGAAAACTTGAAAGCCTGGCCAAGCAATGTGGAATCTATCCAGAGGTTTCTGAGTAAGAGAATAAAGCCAAAGCAACATTTGAAGAAAATCAGTGTGGCAGCTGTTTGGAGCCTGAGCAGAGGAGAGTAGAGGCTCCAGGAAGATGCGTTGTCACCAGTACCTGACAGGGGCCAGCCCTGTGTCCTTCCTGACGTACTGGGCTGTACTCATGACCTAAGTTCATCGGTCTTCCATGGGACAGCCCCCTTAACACAACTGTAAGCTGCCTGAACTCAGACTCTTAAGGTATTATACATATTGGGTCGAACACTTGGTCACCAAATCCAAAATATTTCTTCTCAGCTTGCTTTGTGAAGTTGAGTAATCTGAAAGATTTCTCAATGTGTTTTCATTCAATTATTTTTTCGAATTGAGCCACAGAGTGGTAGAACAGTAGTTCTCCACATTCCCTTTCATATCATATCGACAACCTCTCATATCGACGCCAGGCAGAAATGATTTAGCCTACTTCATCTCCCAAGAATTCTGAGTATATCAACTTTAGTGGTTGGTTGGTTGGTTTTTTGTTTTACTTTATTTTAAATCTTCTGTTTTCAGTTGGCTGTCTTCAGTGATTGTGTGCCTATTCTCAGAATATTCATTTTGAGAATTCCAGCTTTGTCATATAGACAGTAAATACATACAAGCTTAAATCTTAAACTATTTGTCAGAGTGCTGAATAGGTAACTTTTCTATATACACTCCATTGGCCAGTGTCACTTCCAAGGGTTTTAACACCTCTAGAAATCACATTAACTTTGAAATGCCAGTTGTGATAGACAAAAGCCACTCCAGGATCAGATGATATTATCAACATCTAAATGAGCCAAGTGGTACTGCAAGGAATTACAGATGGCATTATCATCAAGACAAAATCCGAAGGCCTTAGGCAAACCCCTTGGGTTCTAATAAAATCAGATTTAGCATTATTTATGACTATTCTTTGTTTTCTGTCATTCACATAATTGGAAAAGTGAAATAGAGGCAATGGATCAGACCAAGGGTTTTAGATAACAAAGAGTGATTGGCCATATTGAATGGCTGCTTTAAACAGTGCAGACAGCTGCTCCCAAGCAGTCTTGGTCAATTGCATTATATCATAATAGAGGCTCAACCTCAGTCCATAGCCAGTGTGGTCAGATTTACACAATGGGGGAAAAATATTAATAAACAAAGCGACTCTCAAACAAAAGTACTAAAAGCCAAAATCTCTCAGCACAAGATATCTCAGCAACTCAACCCTGAAGAGGTACATGCTAAATGTATGACCTTCAAAACCCAGAAACAAAAGGATGTCAGCTTATTTCAGGGATTTCTGTATAGACTGAATTAGTGTCTTCCAGGATACAAATCCATTTTCAAAGGTTTTCTGCCCCTGCTACTATTCAAGGTGATTCTCCGAGGCTGGCTCCCCAATACTCTGAAGATGGCTAGTCTTGCTTGTTTTGTAGATGTTAAGATACCAGACTCGTTACTTTGTGCCCAACACTTTATCTCATTTCATAGAAAAGACCCAGAGGCAGCCTTAGGCCCCTATAAACCAGCATTTGCCAAACCATGGGTTATAAACCATTGCAGAATAGAAAATACTAGAGTTTATCACATTTAGTAAGAATAAGAAAGAAGTAAGAATTGCCATGCAGCACACCCCCAGAGAGCTGTGTTGAATTAATGCCTGTCGGGCTTTTTCTTTTTTTAATGGACAACTGGGAAAGACTACAATTATGAAAAATTCAATATACAGGATCCACTATAAGGAGTCCAAGAATATGTGTCTTTGACTAGATAGCAGCCCCTTTGTTTTTATACCTTAAGTTCTTTGATAAAAGTGAGTTCCTCCTTGGAGAGAAGAGAGGGACTCCTCAGTGAGAAGTAGTCTGTGCATATGAAAGAGAACCGGTTCCTTGTTTTCATTATGCCTGATGTAAATGCTGTGGGAAACATCCCTAATTGCCAGGCGGCTCCTTTGTGAGAAAAAGTCTGCGTGCTCCTAAACTCTGTTACATCTGCCACGTGTAAAACATTTCTCCTGATAATTTTGTGTCGCTGTGCCCCTGCTCTTTGTCGCAGCTGTGCACTGCTAATGACTTGCCTTGTTAGTTTGCTTCTGTACTTTCTTGGGTTTGAAGCATACAGGGGGATAAAAAATGACTTACGGCAACCTTGTTTTAGGCTCATTGATGATGTTTATGTCCATGGCAAAGAGAGTTGCTTCTTCCACTGCTGTTTTTCTAAAGAAGGGTGATTTCAATACAATTCGAGTTCCCGAATAAGTCATCAGAGACATATATTTGAGCCAGCTGTGATAACTGATGGGGCTGTGTATTAGTGTCATCTCAGAACTGAGTCTTTATAGCCAGTTTGCATTCTGACAGTTACAAAACAAGGCTCTATGACCTATGAATATACTGTACATCATGGTGGAGATGATACATGTGACTGGAAAATTCTTGCTCATCCTTAAGGACTCGGAAATTATCTGTCTGAAGCCTTCCTCTATGCTCCCATCATCCTTCCTTCAGGCCTCTTTTCTGTTAATCACATTTGACTGTCATTATCTTTGTGCGTGTTTTTCTCACCCATCAGACTGTGACAGAGCCAAAAAGCGATATTGTTTTGTAATTCCCACGCCTACGTCAAAATCTGTAATAAAGTGGGTGATTGATGAACTAGTAAAGAATGAAATCCTTTCATCTTGTTCACATCCTTCATTCATTTATTATGAACATGTCAGTAGTAATTATTTCTGAAGTTGAGTTTGGGGAGGTAACAGTGGCAGTGGCATGGGAGTGAGTAAATACTTGATGCTTTTGGGTGTAAATAGTTACTTTCTTTCTACAGCCTTGTTGTTCAATGTCTACAGTGTGTCTAAAATCTTTGAAATGTTGCTGTTTTCTTCACTAGGAAGTCCAGCGCTGTACGGCTGATATGAACATCACTGCAGAACATTCCAATCATCCTGATAACAAGCACAAAAACAGATACATCAACATTTTAGCATGTGAGTAATGAACTTTTAAACTACCTTCAACTACGAGGAAATGAAATCTTCATGGTGGGTATAAGCCTAAAGCCAAGCAGTCAGAACCAGGATGCCAAGAGAGAACGACGCTTGCAAGTTAACCTCCCATTAGCCTGTCTTCAATAGTGTATGGGCAGAAGGGGGGACATTTTCGGCCCCTTAGTCTTTCATGAAGCTGTCAGATCTCTTTCAGTAAGAATGTGTCACTGTTTTCACATGAGGTGATTCCATATCCAGTGCTGGGAACCAGCATTTTAATGCCATGTGGCTATCTTGTCATGGCTTTTAACCAAAGACAGCTAAGTCTTTAACACAAATAGAAATTCTGAGAATTGAATCAAGTAATCTGAATTTGAAACGCACCTTTTGAAGACTAGGGAATTGGTCTGCACCTTGAGTGACGAGCCACGAGTCCCTGTGGCCCCCGTGCTTTGTCCCATCCCACGTATTTCCAGGGTCAAGAGCATCCTGGAGGTTCAGGACTCTAGTAACTGTTCTCATGGAACCTCAGAGAATACCCTCAGAGCACTGGCCACTCCTGTGGCCTGAATGCCACTTTTCCTAGACACTGAGGCTTTGGTCGCTGGCAGATAGTATATTATTTGACATTACGGGCAGGGGCACAGATGTTTATGGTTCACATTCACGATAGTAAGTAACAGACTACACAGAATTTTATGTAAGTGCATTTAAATTGCACCATTTAAATGTGAACACTACTGTAGATCATTTTTAATAATACTGGAGTGAGATATAATTCATATACCATATAAAATTCACCCATTTAAAGTTAATTTAAATTTGAATTTAAATTTAATGTCAGTAGTTATTAGTGTAGTCACAGAGTTGTGTAACTGTCACCACTGTCTAATTTTAGAACATTCTCACCACCCCAACAAGAAACCCCTTTACCCATTAATAGTCACCCCAATTCCTCCCTTTCCACAGTCCCTAGAAACCACTTATCTACGTTCTATAATGTGCCTATTCTGACATTTCATGTAAATGGAATCATACAATACGTGGCTTTTTGTGTCTGGCTTCTTCTACTTAGTATAATGTTTCCAAGATTTACCCATGTTGTAGCTTGTACCAATATTTAATTTCTTTCTATGGCTGAATAATACTCCACGGTGTGGATATACCACATTTTGTTTACTCATGTATCATTTGATGGACATTTGAGTTGTTTCAGCTTTTGTATTATTATGAATAATGTTGCTAAGAACATTTGTATACATGGTTATGTGTAGACATATTTTTTAATCCTTGGCATTATACTTAGAAATGGGGTAGCTAGGTCATATGGTAAGTTTATGTTTAACATTTTGAAGAACTGCCAAACTGTGTTCCAAAGTGGCTGCTGCACCATTTTACATTCCCACCAGCAATATATGAGGGTTCTAATGTGTCCACATCCTCGTCAACACTTTATTTTACTTTATTTATTTAGATAAGTGCCACACTAGTGGCTGTGAAGTAGTATCTCACTGTGGTTTTGATTTGCATTTCCCTAGATTAGTGATGTTGTGCATCTTTTCATGTGCTTATTGGCCATTTGTATATCTTCTTTGGAAAAACAATCTCTTCAGATTCTTTGCCCATTTTTTAATTGGATTACTTGTCTTTATTTTCGTTGTACGAGTTCTTTATATATTCTGGATGCAA
Source organism: Hipposideros armiger (assembly GCF_001890085.2). Classification (NCBI taxonomy): domain Eukaryota; kingdom Metazoa; phylum Chordata; class Mammalia; order Chiroptera; family Hipposideridae; genus Hipposideros; species Hipposideros armiger. The sequence continues at coordinate 184,251 of NW_017732031.1, forward strand.
ATCCCTTATCAGATAGTTTGCAAATATTTTCTCCCATTCTGTACATTGTCTTTTCCTTTTCTTGATACTGTTCTTTGAAGCAAATATTTTTAAAATTTTGGTAAAATTCAGTTTGTCGATTTTTCCTTTCATTGCCTGTGCTTTTGGTATCATATCTTAGAAACCAGTGCCTAATCCAAGATCATGAATGTTTTTGTCAAAAACACCTATGTTTTTGTCATAGAGTTTTATGGTTTTAGCTTTTATATTTAGGTCTTTGATCCATTTTGAGTTAATTTTTCTAAGTGGTGTGAGGTAGGACTTCATTCTTTGCATGTTGATGTCCAGTTGTCCCAGCACCATCTGCTGAAAAGACTTTTCTTTCCCCCATCGAATTGTCTTAGCACCCTTACTGCAAATTAACTCACCATAAATGTAAAGGTTTATTTTTGGACTCTCAATCCTATTCCATTTATGTGTGCCCTTATGTCAGTACTGCACTGTCTTGATTCTGATGATAGGTTTATAATAAGTTTTGAAATTAGAACCATGAGTCCTCAAACTTTCTCCTTTTCCAAGGTTTTTTTGGCTAATCTGTGTCCTTTGTGTTTCCATATGACTTTTAGGATCAACTTGTTTATTTCTACAAAAAATGTAGCTGGGATTTTGGTATAGATTGCATCAAATCTAGATTAATTTGGGGTGCATTGCCATCTTAACAATATTAAGTCTTCCAGTTCATGAAGATGGGATGTCTTTCCATTTATTTAGTCATTATTTTCTTTCTTTCAATGATGTTTCATAGTCTGCATTTTACAAGTGCTGCACCTTTGACAAATTTATTTCTAAGTATTTCATTCTTTTTAATGCTATTGTAAATGGAATTGTCTAATTTTATGTTCAGATTGTTCATTGCCAATGTATAGAAATACAGTTGAGTTTTGTATATTGACCTTGTGTCTTACAACTTTGGCTGAACTCATTTATTAGTTCTAGTAGTTATATTTTGTGGATTCCTTAGGATTTTTAAATACAAGCTTGTGTCATCCAAGAATATAGGTTTACTTCTTCCCATAAATAAAGTTTTAGAAGAGCCACAAGTCATTTTTGAAAAAGAATATTTTTTTCTTTCAGTAGTCTAAGAGAATGAGGAGGTAAAAGACAGAACAAGGAAGAAGAATCAAATTTTTCTTCTCTCTCCAAGTCTTTGAATGATTTGACTCTGGCAGTATTTGTTGGCCAATCAGTCAAGGCTCATGTCGCTGAGGTTGTGAGGACTCATTTCTAACCATATAAGTCAGGCAGGACTATATACACATATGTGCCTTGTATATATCCACACACATCATCCTCTCCACCATAGCAACCTTTCCTTCTCGTGACCCCACTCCCTTGGCTGAACATATGTGGTTGCAAAGAAAAGGGAGAAAATCAACTTCTGTGTGATGTGACCACGTGTCATGGTGTTTTGCTGGAAAACCAGCATCTCTGGCCAGATGTGGTTATACTTTTACAAGTTCATTTCTGGTTTTACTTTCACAAATTGAAATTCCATGTGGTTTTATTTTCATAAATTCAGAGAGTTGGGTTTTGGTGTTCTCTTGGCCACTTAGTAAGCTCCTGGGCATATCACCTGCCACACTGGTCTACCCCGATATGAATGCAAAGAGTAGCATGGAAATGTCATGGAACAAGTAAAATTAGACCATGAATGTGCCAGAAAAACAATGTAGGAAAAGCCTTCTCTTACAGAGCCATCACAACTCTCAAGGTACATGTGGATGCCACCCACCACCTCCTATATTGATCTATTTAGCCATTCTACTACCTCACTAATTAAATACGAATTTCGCAACTCGAAGAATATGTGTTTTTATTTGTCAGTCTGAAAAATAACAATATATAGTATAATGCTACTAAAGCATAGCAGTTTATTTCCAGATGCCTCAGGAGAAATTTTTAATTTGGGGCACCCTGTTCATATCAACTGTAGTCTGAGAGTTTGTCAGAACTAGAAAAGCAATTCACAATTCCAAGAATGTAAAGAGGGCTTTCAAAAAGGGCTTGATATAGTCTGTCAGTCATGTCCAGGCTATTCCAGTCATTGGACTTCTTTTTGAACTATCCTCTTTTTTTGATAATTTTTTATTTTTCAATTACAGTTGATATACAATATTATATTAGTTTCAGGTGTGCAACATAGTGATTAGACATTTATATAACTTATGAAGTGATCACCCCAATAAACCTAGTACTCATCTGAAACGATACATAGTTATTACAGTATTATTGACAATATTCCTTATGCTTTACTTTGCATCTCCATGACTATTTTGTAACTACCAATTTGTACTTCTTAATCCTTTCCACTTTTCCACCCTCCTCCCATCTCATAACCATCAAAATGTTCTCTGTATGTATGAGTTTGTTTCTGTTTTGTTTGTCTATTTTGTTCTTTAGATTCCACATATAAGTGAAATCATATGGCATTTGTCTTTTTCTGTCTGACTTACTGTGTAGGTCCATCCGTGTTGTTGCAGATGGCAAGATTTCATTTTTTTATGACTAACGTTCCATATTATATATATATATATATATAAAATCACCTCTTCTTTATCCATTGATGAACACCCAGGCTGCCTCCACATCTTGGCCATTGTGAACAATGTTGCAATGAACATAAGGATGCACATGTCTCTTTGAAGTAGTGTTTTGGATTTCTTCAGATGAATAGCCTGAAGCAGGATTACTGGGTCCTTCTCTGTCTCTTGTTATAGCCTTTGTTTTACATTCTGTTTTGTCTGGTATAACTATTGCTACCCCAACTTTTATTTTTGTTTCTGTTTGCATGAAATATCCTTTTTCATCCCTTTACTTTCAATCTGTGTGTGTCTTTCCATCTGCAGTAGGTCTCTTGTGGACACCATATGTGAGGGTCTTGTTTTCTTAGCCATTCAGCTACCCTATGTCTTTTGATTGGAGCATTTAATCCATTTACATTTAAAGTGATTATTGATAAATACATAGTTATTGCCATTTTATTGCTGATAGTCTTTATTTTATTTTTTGTTTGTCTCCCCCAACCCTTTTTTTTTTTAAAGATTTTATTGGGGGAATTGAGGGAGGGAACAGCATTGGGGAGGGGGAAAGGGGAATAGACAAGTTGCTGTCCTTTTGTTCTTCAGTCTAGTTGTGGAGGGTGTCGCTTCACTGGCCCATGTTGGTGTTATCATTGTGTTCTTCCCTGCTGAGGCAGTTGCTCGCCAGCCACTGAACGGCTGCTCACGACGACCCATTGGCAGCTCACACTGGCTGCCGACCACTCACGGTAGCTTACAGGAGCCCACTGCAGCCCAGCTCCAGGTTAAGCTGTTGCTCACCACCTTAGCTGAAGAGGGCAGTGTCACTGGCCCATGTGGGACCTGAGCTGGAGGCCCTGCTGCTCAGAGCTCGCACTCCCAAGCCAACTCAACAACTAGCCACTCGGCCAGCACTCTCCCCTTCTTCTTAAAGAAGTCCCTTTAACACCTTTTTAATACTGGCTCAGTGGTGATGAATTCCTTTAGCTTTTTATTGTCTGGGAAACTGTTTATCTGTCCTTCAATTTTAAATGATAGCCTTGCTGGGTAGAGTAATCTTGCTTATAGGTCCTTGCTTTTTCATCGCTCAGAATATTGTGTGCCAATCCCGTCTAGCCTGCAAAGTTTCTGTTGAGAAATCAGCTTACAGTGTTATGGAAGCTCCCTTGTAGGTAACTAACTGCTTTTCTCTTGCTGTTTTTAGGATTCTCTCTTTACCCTTTGGCATTTTAAAAAATGATGTGTCTTGGTGTGGGCCTGTTTGGGTTCATCTTTTTGGGGGACTTTCTGTGCTTCCTGGACTTGTATGTCTATTTCCTTCACCAGGATAGGGAAGTTTTCTGTCATTATTTCTTCAAATAGGTTTTTGATTGCTCGGTCTCTTTCTTCTCCTTCTGGTTCCCCATGATGCAAATATTGGTATGCTTGACGTTGTTTCGGAGGACCCTTAAACTAGCCTCATTATTTTTTTTTTGGATTCTTTTTTTCTTTTTGCTGTTTTGATTGGGTGTTTTCTGCTATGTTCTCTTGCAAATCACTTTTTCCGTCCTCTGCTTCATCTAATCTGTTGATTCCCTGTAATGTTATTCTTTATTTCAGTTATTGTAGTCTTTATTTCTGATTGGTTCTTTTTTTATGTTTTCTGTCTCCATTTTATGTTTTCTATCTCTTTGTTGAAGTTCTCCCTGAGATGATTGAGCACCTTTATAACCATTGTTTTGAACTCTGTGTCTGGAAGATTGTCTCCATTTTGTTTAATTCTTTTTCTGGAGTTTTGTTCTTTTATTTGAGACATGTTTCTTTGTTTCCCTATTTTGGCTGCCTCCCTGTGTTTGTTTCTGTGTACAGTAAAACTTTGGATTGTGAGTGACTTGGTTTGCGAGTGTTCTGCAAGACGAACAAACATTGCTAATACATTTTAACTTGGTAAACGATTGGTGTCTTGCAATACGAGTAGTTTGATTCTGGAACAAATTATGCTTGCAAACCAAGGTATTAATGTATTAGGTAGGGCTGCTGTGTCTCTCAGTCTTAGTAGAGTGGCCTTATGCAGTAGGTGTCCTGTGGGGCCCAGTAGCACAGTCTCCCTGGTCACCTGTGTCAGGTGCTCCAGATGTGTCCTTTATGTGGATTTTGTGTTGTAGTTGAGCCTTGATTGCTGTTTGCACATCTGTGGGAGGGAAAGACCCTCAGGCTGATTGGTTGCGAGGGCTGGCCATAGCTACAGTGGAGGAGCTGTGGTGCAGGAGCTGAGCCTATGGAGCAGGATTTGCTTTAGCAGGGCTCTGGTGCCTGCCCAGAGTGTGTCATTTTGTCCTTCGGGTGTGTCCTTCGGGTGATGCTCCTGTTTGGTCTGAAGCTGGCCACTGGGCATGCCAGCCCTGGGAACCCCCGAGAGGGAGCCTGCCCAGGGCCACCTGGCATGAACCACAAAGCAATCTACAGATGGCCGCCACCCATGCTGGGCTTGGAAGTGCCTCGTGAGGCCAGGCTGCAAACCAAGATCAGCTTTTGCTAGTGCTGGGCGTGGGCCTGCTCAGGAAGAGGTACAGAACATGCCAAAGCCAGATGCTGCTTGTTTGGGGTTTGTGAGCCTTTGAGAGAATTTAGGAAAGTCTGCAGCAAGACAGTCCATTTGTGTGGAAAAGCCACTGGAAGCAGCTTGGGTGGGCCCTAAAGTTAGTTGGGTGGGACAGGGTCTCAGGGAGTCACCAGAGAGAGGTGGACAAACGGTGTTGGCCAGGTTGATGGAGACTGAGATATGGCGACCACCTGCATCTGCATGCTAGAAGTGGGTAGGGATCAACAAAGGAACAGTGGCTCCTGCCAGCACTTCTGTCTGGGAGAAAGCTGCCCCTCAAGCCCTCTTCCTGAATCCCTACAACTCAGTTCCTCCCAGTATGTCCCTGGCATCTTTTGAGCCGCTGCCCCCAGCACTGGAGCTCAGAGCAAGTGAATCTGTCAGTCAGTAAGCCTATGCACAGGCCGTTTAAGAGGAGCGCCGGGGATTCCAGCTGCTCTCCATCTCACTCAGCCACAGTCTCTGCTGGTTCTCACAGCCAGAGGTTATGGGGACTTCGCTCCTGGGCACTGGAACCCTGGGCTGGGGAGCCTGGTGTGGGGCTGGAACCCCTCACTCTGGGGGAGACCTCCACAGCCAAGATATCCCTCCCGATTTTTAACAGTTACACACAGGTGTGGGATTAGCCCATTCGGTCTCTCTGTCCCTCCTCAAGTCTTCAGGGGGCTTCTTCTGTATGTCCTTAGAGGTAGGACTTTGGTTCAGCTAGGCTTCAGATAATTCTCAATGATAGTTTTGTAGTTTAGTTGTAATTTTGATGTGGTCATGAGAGGAGGCAATCACAGCCTTTACCTACTCCACTATCTTGACCTGAAATCCTCTGAACTAGTCTTTTACAATGAGTATAAACAGAAATGTAAATAGGCTTTTGCCCATTTCTAGGTAAGAGAAAATAAAATTATGATCTCAGCTTCCTTTTATTTAATATGTTAGCCTAAAAATACAAGCTCACTCGGTTGCACAACTAGAGGCACATAGCATCACGTCCCCGTTGTTCATAAGCTGAAGTTAAGTGGATCCTAAAACCTGATCATTGACTTAGATTCCTGCAATGACGCTACTCTTAGAAGCAGCTCTAGTTCCCTCAATTAGGTTCTGTTGGGGTGGTGGTGGCGGCGGGGAGGGGGTGTCCAACTGAATTTAGCAATGGAATCTCCTAAAAATAGACATTGTCGACTTGATATAATAATCACACTTTGTTTGTATTAATGGGGGGAGGGGGGACATGGGGGCATGGGTAATCAAAGGCCTTGTAAATTGGTTTCAAAATATAGGACATTTTCGAGGGTTGCAACTTGTAGTTGTTTTACATGAACTAATAATGGCCTCAGTTTACATTTTTGGGGCACTCACAGGTTGGAGCCTGAGGCAGAATTGTCCCTACATTTGTGAGATTGGTTTGAATGCTGTATCTTTTAATTTTTAGTTGTTCTGCCAAAAGATTTCTCACGAGGCTTCTGAGAGATGCCACATTACCTGTTTGCTTTTTTTTTTTTGCTTCAGGATGCTGCTAGTTTTTGAATTATACATTATGGTTTTTTTTTTCTTTTTTTTTTTCTTCTGTAGATGATCACAGTAGGGTGAAGTTAAGACCTTTACCAGGAAAAGACTCTAAGCACAGCGACTACATTAATGCAAACTATGTTGATGTAAGTTAAAAATGTTTTTATAAACCTGTTCGATAATTGAAGAGTGCTGCAAAGACTGTTGAATGTGTTTTAATGCTGCACAGAGCTTTCACTAAAAACACAGCCTATTCAGTATGGATGGCACTTGAATTATTAACTGGTCTGTGATATTGCTTTCATCTTACTTTGTTCTGTGTCACCTTTGAAGGGTTACAACAAAGCAAAAGCCTACATCGCCACCCAGGGACCTTTAAAGTCTACGTTTGAAGATTTTTGGAGGATGATTTGGGAACAAAACACTGGAATCATTATCATGATTACAAACCTTGTGGAAAAAGGAAGAGTAAGCGCCTTTTAGCTTAATATCTTAATCATGTATCCTTGTTCAAAAAAAATATTTATGGAGTACCTGCGATAGGGCAGGAACTTGACCAGGTATAAAGAGTTACAGAAATGAAAAGTGTCCTCTCTGCCCGTACCTTGCTTGTGGTCTAGTGGGAAAAGGCTACCCACTTACCAGAGTGGATTAAATGTGATAATAGAGATGAATAAGGTATTATGG
>NW_017732031.1:192399-293266 GCF_001890085.2 Hipposideros armiger
TTCCCGGTGTAGTACTCAGAATCACCCGGGCTTCACTTTGCCTCTGGGTCCCTCTTTGCCTCAGTGACCCAAGCTGTAACACGAATATTCTCAGTTACTGGTAACCGAATGCAGCCCAGCCTCACTTCAACTCCCTTTATAACATGTCCTGCCCACATTTCTGATAGGTCAAGCATACAGGTTTCTTTCTTAGGCCCTCATTAAAGTGTATCATGTGTTGAAAGATGATCATGAATACTAGGCCTGTTTCTCAAATGATCTTGGCCAAACTTGTCCCAAGATCAACCTCTTCAGAGGTCATGCCTGCCTCTGTGTTCCCTTTTTTGTCAACTATATGGTGATATTACCTGTGGTTTAACTCGTTCATTTAAAATTACATTATCAGCAGTACAATTATGGTAGTTGCAATTTACAACTTTTTCCTTTTTGCAGCGAAAATGTGATCAGTATTGGCCCACAGAGAATAGTGAGGAGTATGGAAACATTATCGTCACCCTGAAGAGCACAAAAGTACACGCTTGCTATACTGTTCGTCGTTTTTCAGTCAGAAATACAAAAGTGAAAAAGGTATGAAAGGCATTGGGTGGGCTGCCAAGGCCTCTCTTTTTAAAACTTGTATGAAAATTACCATACAACCAAGGCCAATTCTCAGAACCAACTTGGTTTTAAAAAAGTATCTTAAAGCATTTTCACAACTCTTTTGATTGACATCAATGTATTGTGTGAAAGATATTGGCAAAGCACATAATAGAATTTAACTGGCCTGATTGAATTCTTTAATCTCTTTCTGAAGAGAAGGCTTCATATTTAAAAAAAGGTCCTCTTAGGTTTTGATAACCAGCAAATATGGAAATATGGCAGCATCTGTTGATTTAGCTTTTTAATTCCAATTTTCTGAGAGCTTTAAAGCATTGTTTCCCAAAGTGTTCCAAGGAATGGAAGACGCTTGCAAAATCAGATTCTGCTACTTAATAGGGGATAGAAAATGAATGCTACATAATACAATACATAGCCCCTCCCTGAGAAGTGTACAATGAACACAGGTGACCCGAGTGTTAGAGTTAAGACATCTATTTAACTTTGTTTTGCCTGATGTTTCCTAATGTGACTTAACAATAAAACCCCTTTCTATAGAACTATTAACATCCTGAGAATCACACCTTGTGGAAATGTTGCTTTTGAGTTACATCAATTTCTCTTGTTCAATCTCCATTGTCCCATCAAGACTTACATATCATTATGGCAGTACTGCAAACTCTAGATGGTCATTAAGAAAATGTAAAGTAGTTACTCTACAGAGACTTAGGAATGATGGCAACTGTTTGTAGCAATGGGTCTTAATTTTTTTCTGAGTCTAGGACATCTTTGAGAATGTGATAAAACTGTACCCCTCTTGCCCCAGAAGAATTCACATTTATTCGAATTATGATGCACAATTTCAGTGACTCTGAAGCCCATCTCTAGTCCAAGGTTAACAGTCCTTTCTATGTATAGTTTTTTTCTGAGAACGGCAGAAGTATGAGAATCGGTAGCCCTGTAGCACTGTGTTCTCTGTTGTAGAACTATTAATTGGCTCAAGCTAAGCAATAACCAGTTTATACTTACAAAGCCATTACTCAGGGAAGCCCTTCACATACTTAAACATGCCCCATGGACTCACATTTTAGAAACAGTGTAAGTAGAGGAGGAAGTCAAATAGGAACGGTAGGTGTTTCGCATACTGACAAGAGGATAAAGTCATAACTGAAAATAAAAAACAGGAAAATGAGAGTTAACAGAAGAATTAAGAAATGAAAGCCATCCAGGACCTTTGGAGCACAAGGCCAAACACTCTACAAGCTTCAGTGTTGATTTATTGATGACCCTGAGTCATCAAAAATTTTAGTTTTAGAGTTATTGGTAATAAGGAAAAATGTATCACAGCAAGTGATCTATTAAGAAAATTTTCATCCAAGGTAGTTAAAATGTAAAAGGTTCAGCCACTTAAAGGAAAACTACTCTGAAAAATTCATTTATGAAAGTGAAAGATAAATGTATTTTTGCCTTTGACTCTAGAAATTGAGAATCATTAGTCACTTAGGGTCTTCCCCACACTTCGTGGAGAGTGCACAGCAGCAGCCAGCAGTTGGGCCCCTGAGGCTCAGCCTAGACAGTGGGAAAAGCAGGGGAAGCACGGCCCACAGTCAGATGAGAGCAAAGCAGTAGGGCCTTCAGGAGCTGGGGCAAGACGTCAGGAAATGGAGGCCTTGTAGGCAGATTCCAAAGTGCTCTGGATGGTTCCAAATCCAAAGCACTGATCTTAAACATTCATTCTTGGTACAGTCTTAATCCTTTTCTCTTCTAAGAGATGTCTGGTACTTCCCGTCCCGCCAGGAAATATCTCCATTTATGGCATGAGATGGCCACAAAGAGGAATTACATAGCCCAGGAATGGTAATTAGGGAGGATGAGATCAACGGTCCTATTTCCTAACATGCTTACATTATCTTTATCCAGAATGCCCACACTTGGCTTCAAGACATCTTTTTTTCACTTTTCTCATAGGGTCAGAAGGGAAACCCCAAGGGTCGTCAGAATGAAAGGGTGGTGATCCAGTATCACTACACACAGTGGCCCGACATGGGAGTCCCCGAGTACGCCCTTCCGGTCCTGACCTTTGTGAGGAGGTCCTCAGCAGCCCGCACGCCAGAAATGGGCCCTGTGTTGGTGCACTGCAGGTAGGGCTGGCGTCTTCCCTTCTGCCTGGATTCTGCACTGGAAGTGGGCAGAGCAGTAGGTGTGGGCCTTGTGAACTTGGACTGCGGTGGCCCTGCTACTGTTTTGTGTGATTTTGAGACCGAGTCTTCCACTGAAAACTGGAACCAATAAGACCTGTTAAGGTTATGTAAAGTGACCATTAATATAGTTCCATGACATTAAGACATCAACTGCTGCTTCTGAGGGTAAAACAAAATCCAGGTTTTGCAGATGAATCTCTAGTTTTTATAACATCATCTTATTATTAATAAAAATCCCCATTGTTTGTAGGGGAATTGTAGGCTGCTCCTAATCTATAAAAATCTGACCTTAAACACAAATTTAGAGCTTTCCACACTAGAGATTTTGAGTTTTTGTATTTGGCTTTTCTGTAGGGTTCCTCTAAATAATAATTATAATGTGTATGAAAGGGTTTTCAGTTTTTTAGTTTATACATGCTATATAAAATACCTTTTAAAAAGCACCGGGAAAGCCTTCTATAAAGCCAATTTTCTAACTACCTTAAACAACCTTAGTTGGTTGTTTAAAAATGCTTTTATTGTGTTCCATTTGTAATTGCATTCTTGGCTTTCTTTTTTCCACTTTGATATTCAAATGAGTATTTATTCTGTGATTAATGTTGCATAGCTACACAGCCTTTTCTAAGCACTTCTTTTGGGGTGTTCTTACACTACTGGAAGGTCCTTTCCAGAAATCGGAACAATCTTCTTGTGTTTCAAATCCCATGAGAAGTCTACATTTTTGCTAACCCATTTAGGAACACTAAAATAGAGATAAGTGTCTATGAAAGAGCTTAGGTATCAATGGAGTTGTGTGAGGTGAAGACCTGGAGGGTTCTGCCAAAAGAAGCTTGCTACTCCTTACTATAGAACTTAGATCTTTTTGAGTATTTTCATTTAATAACAATTAGAAACATAAATAAGAGGCCATATTTTCCAGATGTGGTATTCTTATTATATACCTGGATTACTAAAATAAAGCACCCCTTTAAATAGGAACTTTCTAATACGGAGCAGGCCGGAAGAGTTGGGCAGAAAGGGAGTTTACTAAAAGGATAATGGGCCTCCAGAGTCACGGGGAGAGGTGGAGAACCAGGCGCATGCCCAAACAGCATGTGAAAACTCCCTACACATTTGCCTCAGCAGATGTGGTCCTCGGGTAGAGATGGCTGCTGCCAAGAAAGACACCTAGTGTTCCTTTGCATCACCAAGTTGCAGCCTTTGCTTGAGCTGCAAGAGAGGTTGAGAAAGCAAGCATGTAACATTTTTTTGCAGCTCCTATAATATGGAAAGGCAATCTTTGATCCCCATCAAGACTCGAGATGGGAAATGCACTAATAACCTATCGAAACAACAGGGTTATTTCTACGCCCTTTAGAGATTTAGAATGTAATTGTCCCAATCCGTGTTCACAACATCATAAAGCAGAAGGTACTAGTTGAGTATCCTCATGTCTTCCAGCGCTGGTGTGGGCAGGACGGGCACCTACATTGTAATAGACAGCATGCTGCAACAGATAAAAGACAAAAGCACAGTTAATGTCCTGGGATTCCTAAAGCATATCAGGACACAGCGTAACTACCTCGTCCAGACTGAGGTAAGGAGTGGCGCCTGTGCACTCATGACATTCTAGCACATTCTTTAACTGAAAATGGAACGAGATTGAGGAGACAGATTCATTCTCTTAGAGCTTGAAGGAATTTACAGGTTTGTATTAGAAAAGAGCCAGGCTGTGATACTTTTCTTTGGCTCATCGTTTTCCATTTCTGTGTGGATCTTAACTTTGGATTTCTCAATAACTACACAAGCACTTATGTAGCAGCTATGGTTGTATCTAGGGCTGTGTTCAATGCTATGAGGAGTTAAACATGTCGTTTGACCTGAGAAATACATGTGAGAGTGATTCTAAAGCCCTTCATTGAACACACATTTCTCCATTGCGTGCTGCATTGAACCTACTGTTTTAGGCATGGTATAGAATACAGAACTAAACACACAAGTTATGGTGGGTAAACAAGTAAGTATTGGGGCAAAGCACATGTAAATGCCTAAGGATTCATTGGGTGGTGCCTCTTAGGGGAAGAGCTCATCTAAGGTAGGCTCTGTGAATGGGATGGAGGTGACTACCCCTTAGCAGCTCTCCCCAGTGACCGCCATGCATTGGACCTTTGTAGGAGCAGTACATTTTCATCCATGATGCCTTGCTGGAAGCCATTCTTGGAAAAGAGACTGAAGTATCTTCAAATCAACTGCATAGTTATGTTAACAGCATCCTCATACCAGGAGTAGGAGGAAAGACACGACTGGAAAAACAATTCAAGGTAGGGCTTCACATACATTTCTAGGGTAAGATAGCAAGGAAGTAAAGAAATGCCTTGAGTTGGGGGAGGGGGGTCATGTCTTTTTTGCATGAATTTATAGACCGAAATGGATTAATATGTGTATTGTACTACTCACATGTAATGCAAAGGAAAATAAAGCTTCATCTATATATGCACTGTTGGTATCCAAGTAGATAATGTGGTGCTGTATTTTCTTCTGAGCAGTTTACGACTTTTTACAACTTTATCTGAGCATAAACATCAGCCCCTGACCACAATGGCATATGCTTTGAATCACTCGTTTCAGTCCAAAAAATACCCCCTGTATTTTTTCTGAACTAATCTACTTTAACCCTTATTAAGAACGGTTATTGTTGACATATTGTCTTAAAATTAAAGCTATTTGAAAGACTATCCTAGCAGATAATTTAGAAACTAGGAAAGAGTTACTTAGGACTACTACAGGAAAGTTAACTTTTCCTAAATGGTTGTTCTTTTTCTTTATAGGGGCATGAACAGGTTTAAAGGCAGTTAAGGTTTATATGGAATTGACTTGAAATAAAGGTGAACAGAGAGACTAGAAGGACTTTTAAAGAAATTAAAATCAGAAAAGCTGAGTTATCTCAAAAGATTTATTATAACTTTAAATGTCTCTCTCCAGTCACTAAGTGCTTTCCTATTAGTCTTTCAGTCTTTTAAATTCGGTGGTTTTTTGCACATTGTTCTATATGTACTTTCTCATTTTGTGTCAAGAAGGAAAGAATGGGATGAATCTGTGCAGTTTTAGTTTTCATGGTAAAATTTACTCATAGACTTGAAACCTACACTTAAATCTTAGCTGAGCAAATGAGACTGCCAAGCAAATAAGTGATATGAAATGAAAAATAGATTTAATTTCATTGCGAGTTCAGTCATAACAGTTTCAAATTTCTAGCTCTCCTTTTATAACCTCCCAACTACTTTTCTAAAAACCATTTGAGGCAATTAAAATGGACATAGTGTCTCATTTTAAATGTTTAAAATGAATTCTAGGGTACCAACATTTCTTAAATTCTGCCTTTCTTTAGCATTTCTGCAATATATGTTTACACATACTTTTTTTAAAAAAATCCTCAAAGAAATCAGTTTATTCCATTGGGAATCAGGTAATTCGTTCTTTTATAGACACTAGCCACTTCAGAACTTAAGTGGAAAGAGACAAAAATCAGAAACTTAAAAACTATAGTTCAGGCCTTTGACAGTAGTACTAAAGCATTTGGAGGAGACCGTTCCCATAAACTCTGTTAAGATGGACCAACATATATACAAAGTGGTTCAAACAATTTATATAAACAAAAGAATAACCAAACTATGGAGTTAACTTTTTATAACAGCCTTAGAACAATGTCAGTTCAATAGAAATTTACTGAGAACTGAGTCAATTCTTAATCTTGAAGAAATGTGATTAGCTCTTATTACCATGAAGCAACATTTTCTAGGGTAGACCCTCCTGAGCTCATGTGTCTATGAGGAATTATACGAAAAAAATTTACAGAAACAATGGCATCCACAGAAAAACCCACATTAATTGAGTAAATATCTATTACTTACATAGTACCTGCCATCAAGAACCTAACACCTAAGAGCAGAAATAAGATAAGCATACAGACAACCAAGATCAGTGAGAGAAGCACCATGAGTGAAACATAGAAAGCGTTCTTTGGGATTTAAAAATGTTTTGTTCCTCAATAATCTGATTACTGGTATTTGTTGCCAGATCATCAAATGCTATCAGTTATACCTTTTGTTGGTTTGTTTTGTTGTTTTTCCACCTTTATTGATGTAGAATTGATATATAACATTGTATAAGTTCAAGGTATACAAAGTAAAGCCTTGATATATGTATATATTGTGAAATGATTATCATAGTAATGTTAGTTAATATGTCCACAACTATACCTTTGAATGAAGACTAAAATGTTGCTTTTCTTTCAGCTGGTCACACAATGTAATGCAAAATATGTGGAATGCTTTAGTGCTCAGAAAGAGTGTAACAAAGAAAAGAACAGAAACTCTTCAGTCGTGCCATGTAAGATCTTAAAATCCGTTTGACTTGGTTGAGTGTGCTGGTATTTTTTGTCATTGGATATTATACATTGTGTAACGTGATTAGATACTACCAAGGGGAAAGGTTATGTGCAGGTCAGCTGAGGCAGTTTGATCACACTGGGAGGGCGGGCTGGCAGTGCCAGCAAGTCGCTGCATCTGTGTGACATGAAATCTAGCTTCAGTTTACCTCAAAATTCAAGAATTAGGTTACTTCTACCATATCTTAACTAGAAAAAGTAAAGTCGTTATCACTGTTGCATTCGCACTCCTTCAAAACTTAGAGTCCCGGATAAACCTGTACAAGAAGTACATCATTAAAGTATCTGGCTGGTGAGATCAGAGCACTGTTGATAGGTGGCGACCTTTGTATAAATAACTCGGACCCAGCAGAGGATACTGTGTGTGCTACCCATACAGGCACGACCGCTGGAGAGATTCTCTCTCCTGGAAAACGTCACTGTCTGATAAGCCCTTTGTGGGGAGCAAGACATGGATAAAGGGATGGCAAAAGAGCAAAGGGAAACACATTGGCATAATTGTAGGAATATCAAACCCAGGAAAAAATGTATCTGAAACTCTGTCATCTCTGCACAGAGTATTAGAGATCTGCTTTGAAAACCTCTCCCACACTGAAATTTTATTCCTATAATGCCTATGCCCTTCTGGGAATGTGTAGCAAAATTTAATTTTATATTCTGCCTTAGCCAATAAACGCTTTAGCTTGGTTAAAAATATAGAGAAGTCTTAAAAGGAAAGGAGAACCAAGGGGGTATATTACTCACCAAGTGTATCTCAGAAAGCGCCGTTGGATCTGTGTGTATAATAAGGCAAATGTGGTGTTTTTTGTTTTTTCCATATGATAGCTGAGCGTGCTCGAGTGGGTCTTGCACCGTTGCCTGGAATGAAAGGAACAGATTACATTAATGCTTCGTATATCATGGTGAGAGTCAACCAGTTAATTATAAATAAAGTCAATTAAACTGCAAGGTGCTAAAGAGCAGATACCACTTATGTGACTGACTTCATTTTTCAAGTAATTTCTCAATGTGTAATAGGAAAATTATAGAGATTTCTGTATCTTGAAATCGCTAACAAAAGACATCTAAAACAGTGGGGGGTAGAAAAATGCTTGTTAAGGAATTAATTTTATTGTTAATTTCACCCATCTAGACTTTGAATAAATGTTGAAATTACTGTTAAGTAAAAACAGCAGGGGTAACTGAAAGTGAATTGCATGTAGAGACAAAATTGTCTACACTTGTTAGCAGACGTACATCTAAAAATTAGCCAAATGCACTGACTGCCTTTTTCAATTATTTTCGTACCGTCAAAACAATGCTGTCTTAATTCATGAATATATTTTACGACTGCAAAGTTAGAATACAGCACTCATAATCACTGATTTGTTGTCTCCCTTACTGAAGGGCTATTATAGGAGCAATGAATTTATTATAACCCAGCATCCCCTGCCACACACTACGAAAGATTTCTGGCGAATGATTTGGGATCATAATGCACAGATCATTGTCATGCTGCCAGACAACCAGAGCTTGGTAAGTAAAGCACAGCTGCTGTATATTAATGAGCCTTTGAGGCCATGAGCATACATTACTTTGATACCTTGCTACAGGGCTATGGTGTCTGTATATGCTAGGGAGGGGATTTCGATGTCTCATCTTTAAGTCTGTACAGATTCCTTCTGCGGTCTCACAATTACCTTCCCTATCGGGTCCATTACTTAATTCTCTAATGCTGGGTATATCACTCCTCAAGTGTACTGTACGTGGCAGTGTGGTAAACGGTTTTGAAAAGTCCCTTTTCCTAACCTCATTAATGTATGACCTTAACCCAACCTCTTAGTTGCTATGTCACTTTTGAAAAATAAATAATAGCAGCTAACATTGGAGAATAGCAGTTAACATTGGAGTATGTAACTGTGCTTATTACTCCCCGTGTATTAACTAACTCATTCAGTCCCCTCTACAATTGTATAACATGGTACTGTTGTCATCTCATTTAATAATTGAGAAAACTGAGGGAAATAACTTGCCCAAGGGCACACAAATCAGGATTGGAGTCAGGATTTCAACCTGAGTCACTGTCTCCAGAGCTCATGCTTTTAATCATTTTTTGCTCTAGTGTACGTCCTACCCACATCATAGAAATGTTTCCTACCCCCAAATTGTATCAAAAGTAATAATAACGTATCATTACTTTTCCTCCAAGCCAATGGTAAGTCAGCTCTGTTACAGGAAGGAGATAAGTAAAGGCTGTTTCGTTCCTGCTTAAAGATGTTTTTTAAGAACTTGAGTCCTTCCCTATTGAGATCTCTAAACTATATAGGAGAAGGGTCAGCACATTTATAAAAATAAGCTTAAATGTTTGTACTTAAATCTCTAAGTTTCAAATTAGTTGGGTTCAAAAGTTACTGTAAGGACATATAAGCCCATGAAGTAAAAACAAAAACAAAAACCAACGAGGATCTGCCTCCATGAGTGTCAGATCAGTGGGTTTTTTTAATCAAGAAACAGCCTGTGATTGAACCCCTAGTCTTGATGACATGCATTTGACTGCGTGCCAGTCACTAGGAACTTCTTCACTTTGTCGCATTTCACTCCAGCTTCAGAGTACCCAGGCTGCTTCTGAACGATAGAATGGCAACAAAGTTGAGAATCTGAAGCTAAAAACTGGAGTGTAAATTTTCAAATTAGCTGGCAGTAGGGGTCTATTCTATTTGGCATGTGGAATTGGAGGCATTTAGGGTTGTTAAAAACGTTCGTTTGTTAGATGAGTCAGTATTTTGTTATTGTCACTTAACAGAGGGCGGTCACCAAAAGCACCTACCCACAAGCCCATTTGCATGGTGAGGCTAGGGGGGAGACCGGACCGAATAAACGGATACATGTTCTGCAGACAGTGTGGGTCCAGGAACTGCCCTGGAATGGGTCATCCAGCATCTCTGAGACCTAAGAAGGCGAGGCTGGCGTCATGCAGGGCTGCGTTCTCAGCTCCAGGGCCCAAAGTCACATTAATTGCAATTTTCCTAAGATAATGTCTCTGGGTTCCTATGTCTGCTTTACTGCTAATTACTACTGTAACTTGACAGGACCACAATTCTGTGACTAGCCCAGAGTCCTGGTTCCTACCTTAGAAAGCACCGTTACCGGTGCCGAGGCATCTCCCTACGTAAATAGATCTGTAAGCAAGGGAACCGTGAGACCACAGTGCCTACTGAATTAAGACGTAGCATTTATTTTTCTCAGTCTTTCAAGATGATCAGTTATCCCCTAGTTTATTACCTGTATCCAAAAGTTTTTCTCTGCTTTTCTTCTACCATAACTAAAATCCCTCTGGCAGTGTTTAGACCAACCACATAATTTCCTATTCATGTTACCATCATAAAAGCTCTTTGAGGCATGTAGTTCTCTTATTCCCACTTTTCAGGTGTGGAATGCAAGGCTCAGATAGAGTCATTGATTCAGGATTGCATCCAATTCTAAATCCTATGCTTAATCTGTATATACTGGTTAAATTTAGAGGTCCTGCCCATCATACCTTATGTTTTTAGTATCTCTTAAAAGGGCCCCAATTCCGTTTCATCTTGGACAAAATATATTAAAACACATGACAGTTACAGACTTCTTTTGTATAGACTAAACCCAATTGCTAATCTGTTTCCCCTTATGCTGAGCTTTAAAAATAAAAATGTACTTGGCAATAACCTGTATTGAAACTTGAAAGGGTGATAAGTCTTATTGGACTGTTGGCTCATTTCTGATGCAACAATGTAAGAGTAAACAAAACCTTCTTTGTTTTGAACACTATTCAGAGTTATTTCTGACTTCACTAGTAGCATCTAGCATTTTCAGGAAAATGCCCGTAGAAATCTATTACATGCAGACTGTAGTTTGCTATTTGAACTGATTAGAAAAGGGGAACGGGGAGCTTATTGTCAAAATCATTGTATTTCTCCATCCTATGCAACAATTAACTTTTTTTAGGCCTCTTTAATTTTCAGGGATAGAATATAAGTGCCAAGCCTGAATATTTACTTTTAATCTTAAAATAGATGAGCATTTGAAAGCTTCCCTGATTCAAGGCTGAAAGACTTTCTATGTTACTCCCTTTTGAAACCTAACATGGACACACTAATTTTTCTCTTAAAGAACACCTTGTACTTAACAGCCACCATGCTTATTATGTATGTACAACGTACTTCCAAAAAGGTTCTCTCTCTTACCATTTATTAGTAGTGTGATTTAGACAACTTATGGACCTCCCTGAATCTTGTCATCTGTAAAGACACATGACAAAAATCCCTTACCTCACTAGTATATTGTGAAAATTAAATAATGTTTATGAAAGTCCTTTGCAAAATGCTAATCCCCTGTAGAACTGTTATTAACATAATCCATAGGAAATAACAATTAGCATGTCTTAGTTGCTTAAGCAATTGTGAATAATAGGTTACAATTAATTGACCTAATCCCTTCTCCTTTTTCATTATGACGATTATATTGCAAAGCACTCCTCAACTGGGAGTAATGCATCCCTTAGAGATGCATTTTGGTTGTTACAATCACAAGTGAGAAGTGCTAGAACACAGTTACTATCACATACGTTTTAAAATAGAATACCATAACCACTGACCTCAGAATGATTAGACAGGGATATAATTCTATGAACCAAATTTCAAAGATGAAGTGAGAGGTGTGGCAAACGTAATGAATCATTTTGCAAGAAAATTCTCCAACCGATGTTTGACAGCACCGCAGAGGACGTCTTTTGTTGTTGTTCCCACAGGCAGAGGATGAGTTTGTCTACTGGCCAAGTCGAGAAGAATCCATGAACTGCGAGGCCTTCACCGTCACCCTTATCAGCAAAGACAGACTGTGCCTGTCGAATGAAGAACAAATTATCATCCATGACTTCATCCTTGAAGCTACACAGGTAACCTAAACCTCAGGACCTTAGTAACAGCCTCTCTTGGCCCCGGTCACCCTTCTACGGAATTCTGAAGTAACTTACCACCCTCGGCAGGCCAGGCATTTGTATATGGCTTAATTGTAATATGTACACTTCCCCTTTTTTTTCCTTCTTTCAAATATTTGCTTTCTCAGCTGGATAGATGAAGTGTAACTAGTTCTTTTGACTGAGCACACTTACAAATAGCTCTGTTGACCTAATTATAAAAACAATATACTAGAGCTCAATATTTTCTTTGCCGTCAGAAATGTACACTTTGCAATGTGTTACGGCAATGATGATAAGACTTTTTTTGTTACACACG
Source organism: Hipposideros armiger (assembly GCF_001890085.2). Classification (NCBI taxonomy): domain Eukaryota; kingdom Metazoa; phylum Chordata; class Mammalia; order Chiroptera; family Hipposideridae; genus Hipposideros; species Hipposideros armiger. The sequence goes on from NW_017732031.1 coordinate 204,855, forward strand.
TTTTGATGTGTAATAACTGCCTTCTTAGGGGGCAGGTAAGAGAGAAGCTGTCTTACATTAGTAATTTAAATGATGAACTCCTAACGCCTTCCTTTTTTTCCTTTGATTTTAAAGATAAGAAGAATTGCCACTTGAAATTTTAACCTGAACAAAATAGGATTCTGTTATCCTGTTGTGATATTTCAGTACCTGACCTGCTCATTTTTTAATAGCAGACAGACCTCCCTGGTATTTTTCTTCTTACCAGGCCCACATTGGTTAATCTGGCATTCTTCAGTTATCTGTGATATATGCTTTCTCAGGAGCAAGTTCTAGCCATTAGATTGTAGACAGAAGGAAATAAACTCATGTTGTATTGGTTGTAGGATGACTATGTCCTAGAAGTTCGGCACTTCCAGTGTCCCAAATGGCCTAACCCAGATGCCCCCATAAGCAGTACCTTTGAACTTATTAACGTCATCAAGGAAGAGGCCTTAACAAGGGATGGCCCCACCATTGTTCATGATGAGTATGTATCAGTTTCTTAGTTTTAAAATTCATACCTTGTTGTTGTTGTTGCATTGCTCTAGTAGTGGAAAGATGGATTTTTAAAACCTTAACTGCCATGTTCCTTCTAATGTGTACCTGTGCAAGGTGTTCTGGTTCTGCTTGCATTTTAATTTGTCAAACCTTCCAAGTCTTCAGGTTCTCCTAGAGTATATGGTCTAGAGCAGCGGTTCTCAACCTGTGGGTCGCGACCCCTTTGGGGGTTGAACGACCCTTTCACAGGGGTCGCCTAAGACCATTGCAAAACAAAAAGATATTTACATTACGATTCATAACAGTAGCAAAATGACAGTTATAGAGTAGCAACGAAAATAATTTTATGGTTGGGGGTCACCACAACATGAGGAACTGTATTAAGGGGTCGTGGCATTAGGAAGGTTGAGAACCGCTGTTCTAGAAAGATGGAAGCACTGTATCTTAGCCTACAAAAGTAGATTTGCATGCTTTCTGGGGTTTGAACAACTTATTCAAACAAATTCATCAAACAGTTAATTAAATTATTTACATTAATTAAATAGTTACATTTATTTTAACATTCCTGCACTGAATTTTAGCAAACATTTATTAGGGAAGAAATCTTTTTAAATATGGTTTAGTTGATTAGTAATAAATAAACTATTAAAATTTACAATGTGTTTTGAACTTCATAGTACTGTATTTGGGATTTAAAGGTAAAAAATTTGAATCTCAAAGAGAACAAGTTGCTCCTGGCTCAGAGATTCTAAGGTACAAGTGATGTTCCAACCCAGCCCCCTTCCACTTTGATAAGAGAGAAAGGGCCCTACATATAATTTATGGAATATGAGTATTTGCAGTCAGACTTCATAGCTGGCATCAACCTGCAGTTCATATAACCCCAGGGTGTTTAGAACCTCAGAAACCTTTAGCCAGTATTGTACCTCTTATACAGCCTCATGTCTGTTTTAGTTCCAAGGTAGCTAGCTCCCTTGGTCAGCAAATTCTCACTATATCCATCATGTTCACTAAATTACCAACTACTTCAATAGCATAGATATTAATGACTTTGAAAGTAAACCATATTGTTGTCTTTTATTTTCCTTGAACTAATATATAACAGGAAGTGCACAAAGATTTTTGGCCGAGGTCAGCACCTTCACCTCAAACCCATATTTTTCTCATAATTGAAGTCAGCCATGTTACTGGCTGCTTCCAAAGGGTTCTGTGGTCTTTTTTAGGAAATAGTGACTACTTCAGAATGTTGGCTCGACTTAGCTAGATTCAGAATTAAGATTAAAAGAGCATTATAGTCAAAGCGTTAGTTAGATAGCACACTAAGTAAGGTCCCTAGAAATGTGACAACCACCAGCAGTGTTTAAATGACACACAGACAGCCTCAGAATAACTGGGTAGTTGTTACTGGCTATGAAATGTTAGGGGAGGCAGTTATAGCATAAAGGTAGGGCTATTTCTAGAGGTTTTTCCACATTAAACTGGATCAGATTTTTAAATTACTTCTGTGTTTTACCATCTCCCGTCGATTCAGGCCAAATCCTAATGTTGCTGCCCAAGTTCTGAGTGATTTGGCTGTTACCATAATGCTCCAAGGAATTAGGTCCTATAGTCAGTAGTGCAGCTAATCTTACATTTTATGGGATGGGAAGAGGGAAAGGAAAAACACTACTTGCCTAGTTAAACAATTTCAATAGAATTGTTTCATTCATTTATCTCTATTCGGCATTTGGGTATGTTTTCCCTATTCGGTAACTTTTATTTTATGCCACATGCTGAGTAGATCACCTGTGGAATTAATCAAAGGTAGCTGTTCTTAGCCCTAGTTAAGAAAAGAAAAAATCCTAAACTAGTGGATCTACAAATATCAGATAGGTAAGCTGGATTAAAACCACCTAAAGAAATGTGTTCATTTATCCATCCACCATCTTTAGGAGATAAGTGATTTCCATAGAAATTATTTTTCCACATTACTCAAGAACAACTTTAAAATTTTTACTCAGAATGAAGACCAGCTCCCTTTCAGTTTCCTCTTACCTGATATTTGCAGCTCGGAATATCCCTTCATGGTGACATGCGGACACCTCCTATGTAGCTTGTCTGCAACCAAACTCATCCTCTTCCAGCCTGACCCCGCCCACCAGGTCTTCTTGATGCTCCCCATTCTTTCCCTTCACTTTGCAAATTCTTTTCCAGTCTCGCCTATGTTTACTTTTCCAGCTACCATCCCAGTCCTCCCCTGAAGTGCTTCCTACAGGCCCCCTTTCCCCTGCAAATACTGGTTCCTCTGAGTGCCCTTGCATTCAACACACAGTTCAAAGTCAGTCTCTCACCTGTTTCTAACTCACTTCAGAGTTGATCATCAAAATCATTAACAAACATCACATCCTTCCCAGGGCCCTTCCTGTGTGTCATATATTGTAACTATAATACTAGTCCACAGGACCGTCATCCCCACATCGCTGAGACCAGCAGTGGTAACTCACTCGTTCCAGTCCCCATAGGGTGAACCCCCCAGTGCCTGGCACATAGTGGGTGCTGAACAGATATTGGCATGAAGGGGTACTGTGCTTTAAATTGTGATGACTTACAAAAGTGTAGGCTGTGTACCCACCCATATACAAACTCTTCCCAGAGCGCTTTGCACCTTTTTGTTTTGTCAATTTGCCTGCTTGAATTCCACTGTGAACTATAAAGCCAATTTACAAAGTTTTTTAAGCTCAAAAGTAGAAGTGAGCAGACTTGGAAAGAAGACCTGATTGCTTCTGCTGTAAGTCAAACATACTGTTAGTGCATCACCTTCGTTATATCTATTTGGTCTTCATAGAGATCTTTTAACACCTACTTTCAGGGTCCTCGGCTGTGCACCATATGGATGGTTTCTAGATAGATAACCTAAAGAGAAATTGATTCTATTTGAGAACTGATTCTATTTGAGAACAGGCGTGGCTTAAAAGCAAACTGCTCTACCAACAGGTGGCAGGATGGCTCAGCTAAAAAAAACAACAAAAAAAAAACTAAGAAATATTTTAAAAAGAAAACTAAAAGCAAACTGCTCTATTCACTGCATCGTATATTCACCTGTTTAAGACAATTCTGTTCAGAGGCTGAGCTGTATCATTACTGTCCTTTTAAAAACAGAGCCTATGTTTTTACAGAAGTTTGAAAGACAGACATTAGACTTTCAATCACAGAACAAAGACTAGCTTCCTGTGCCAATACAATTAATCCACTCTGGAGCTATATTGGATAGCACAGTAGGCTATTGGGGGTTATTGCAGTGGGCTAATTTCATTTAACAGTTCTCAAAGTGTGACCTGAGGGCACTTGGTTGGGGCAGTGATCTTCAAGCCCCTTCCAGGAGGTCCAAAGGTCAAAACTGTTTTCATAATAACGCAAACATGCTATTTGCCTCGTTGACTCTCGTTCTGTCATGAGTTTACAGCACAGTTTTCCAGAGCTTCATGCTCTGCGGTGATCCTCACTCTGATGGCTAATGGAATGTGGGCTTGCATGGTTTTGTGTCAACATTTTCTCAGTTCTAATTTCTGATACAGTAAATATTTGACAGATATAGCCCAAATAAGCAAAAGTTCTTTGGAAGTCTTCAAAAACTTTTTATTTTTATTTGGTCCTGAGATATTCTAGAGGAGATGCAGAGATCTGTGGACTGCCTTCTATGCTAACTGCTGCAGAGAAACCCACAAATCATAGCTAATTCATTAAATCCTCAAATTTACCCTAGTAGGAGGGTAGTTTTCAGATCTCAGCTTCACATATCAGAAGATAGTCACAGTGACACTAAGTAATATGGCCTGTGTACACATATCATTGGTAAGTGTCAGAGCCAGGACCAGCGACATAATTTGTGGGGTCTAGTATAAAATGAAAATACAGGAACCCTTATCCAAAAATTAGAGAAACAAGAATTTCCAGATGGCAACAGCAGAGCATTAAACTGAAGTGCAGGACCCTTCTGAGTATGGGGACCCATCAAAGCAGGGCTTCCCACACACCTGCACTGGTGGAGGTGTGGCAGCTGACCCTGCCATAGTCAGATGCAGATCTGTCTCATCCTGCTGGTTAACACTGCCTCCCACTGGTGTTCACATAAGCGCCCCTGCAATCATTTCTCTCATTTCCTCACACTGGGGGTTTTTTCTACTTTATTTTCTCATTCAGTTACAAAGTTTTAATATCTTCAAGTCCTATAGAAGCCTTTTATATTGCCATTTTCCCCCAGGATTGTTACATATACAAGCTTTAACTCTGTTTTCCTTGTTGCCCTAAAGATTTCTAAGGGAAGCTTCACTTGACAGTGACAGGGTTATAACTCTGGATTGTATTCTTGGTTATCATTTAAAAAAACAACTTCTTAAAAGCAAAGCTATAATAATTGTGAGTAGTTATATGAAATAGTAAAAAATATGAATAAAACACTTAAAAACATTACCTGCCGTGCATTGGGAAATTAAAGTACTTTCATTTCTTTTATGATTTCTTTGGGGCACAGATGAGGAAAGATGAAAATATGTTAGATTTTTTTTCCCTTAGCTGCACTAGTTAAACAAGCATTACTTTTGAGGAAATCGCAACCAAACTAGCAAAGCCAGTGAATTTATACACTAGTCTTATTGTATCTAGCTCATAAATCACTTGTTTTACTTTTTCACCAAATCCCTGTAGTTTTAAGTGCAAATCTATGAAACTTGACAAACATCCTTGAATCTTGCTTAATTCCTAAATCACTAAAAGAGAATGGCTTATATTTTTTCAGTCTCTATTGTTTCATATTCATGTTTGGTTAGTAGAAGATACTTAGAGGTATCTGTGGCTTGATTACTTTGACTTAGTTTCTAGTCATGTGTAAAGTCTCCCTGTGTAGATATGTCCTTTTAATGAAGGTTCTTATTTAAGAGTGGCTAAAACTAGGAAAGGCCAGAGTGATCCCACGTGGAGTGCACACTGCATAATAAAATACATAATACCTGACTTCTCTACCTGAATGACTATGGATAGCTTTAAAAAAGAGCTTGGCTATGGATAGCTTTAAGAAAGAGCTAAGGAAAGAAACAATCTTGAGTGTAATGGTTTCACTGGAACAGATTAAGCAAAGGTTAAATTCTTCCCCTCTGAAAAACGTCAATACCGTGCTGAAAGGCAAAGGTAAACTCAGCACAACTTAGAACCTGAAGAAAGACAACATAATGAACGAGAACAAAAAAACAAACAGTGCATAAGTTAACAGAGCAATCATAATAGGATTTTAAATATGCTCAGAGATCCAAAGGAAGACTGTATGAAATGAATTAAAAACATGTTGTGAAACAGGAACAAATTAGAGCCTAAGAAATGGAAAAAAATAAGAGCTATGCTAGCAGTAGAATGGACCAAGCTGAAATCAAACTAGGATATGGGAGCTAGATATAGACATTGTCACATATGTCTAAGAGGTGATCCCATAGAGAGATTAAAGAGGAAGAAACAATAGCTGAGGTTTTCCGAGAACTGAATAAAGGTATAACTTTTTAAACTGAAGGATCAGGATATATTTGAACAATAGCATTCAGAGAGATTTGAATATTATGGTTAAAAAGGCTGATTTAGTAGTTGTATATAATAGTCTGCACCTAAAAGAGGCTGTATTGAGAGACCATATAGGTTTTTCAAAGGTAAATAGTTTACTTAGATAAATTGACCATAAATGGAATTTCGATACATTTCAAAATGTACCATACAAGGCCATATTCATTGATTACAGAGCATTAATATTAAAAACCAACAATGAAATGAGACCCCAAATCTTTATACCTAGACACTGAAGTCCTTATATCTAGAATTATGTATAGATAATTCATGGGCTAAAGAGGTACTGAAAATACTTAAAGCTAAATGAAGATGAAGACACTGCATTTCAAAACCTAGTATGATGTACCAGGAGAACTACACGTGGAGAAAAAAGATTAGAGCCTAAGCTGCGTATATTGGAGAAAAGATTAAAACTAAACTAAGTTTCAACTCATGAAGCCAGAAAAAGAACCAGATAAATCCACAAAAAGTACAAGGAATTAAAAGATAAAAGCAAATGGGAGCAGGGAGGAGATAGTAAAATTTAAGCAATAAAGTCTAATAAAAGATACGACTTTGGAAAATGGAAAAGAAAACACCCACCATTTAGCTGTATTTACATGAAAACATTTAAGAATTGTTAATAACCTTAGGTGTGATGTTTATTTTTTTCAAATCCTTTTAGAATTTTATACTAAAATATTAATGAACAAAATATTTGGAATTTGCTTCAAAATATCTGGGGGAAGCAGTAGAGATGAGACAAGATTGCCCTTCAGCTGATAATTGTTGTAATTTAGTGATGGCTACATGAGGGTTACTGTACTTTGTGTGTTTGATCTTTTCTATAATAAAAGATTAAAATAATAGAAATATTTAAAGGATATAAAATAAACATTTGAAACTATTTATAACTCTGTACTAATAAATGTTTAACCCTAGCTCACAAGCATAATAAATGATACTTTTTAACCATATGGTAGACTTATGAGTCTCTGTTCTGAGCCATTTACAAGTATTGGCTCAAATAGAAGCTCTAGTCACAAGCTCTGAGATGTTGGCCAGTTACTTCACTTGAATGTGCCCTGTTCCTTCCACTTCACAATGGGGTAATAATAATACCTACATGTGAAGATTAAGTTGGTGCACATGAAATATCTCAAAGAGAGCCTGGGAATGGTAAGAGCACACCACACATTGGTGATTACTAAGAACTGAATATTAAGAACTGATTAATAAGAATTGAATCAAAACTGTTAAGGCCCACTAAGTCTTGACAGGCTACAATTGAACAATAACACCCAGAGGGCAGATTTAATGTTAGCTTGATTTAAGAAAAAAAAAAAAAAAAAAAAGGCCAGCAGCACCAGAATGGAAAAGTATAGGTCAGTCTTATTAGAATATGGATGCAAAAATCCAAATAAATACCATTAAATAAAACCCATTGTGTTATATTTATACATCATAAAAAAGTAAGATTTATCCTGGGAATATAGAGCTGGTTAAACGTTACCAAAAATCAGTGAATTCAGGACATTAAAGGTATTTCTTGGGCTGGCTGAGTGGTGCGTTGGGTAAGAGTTGGCTTGGGACGCCAGCTCTGAGCAGCAGTGCCCCAGTTCGGATCCCACATTAGGGCCAGTGATGCTGCACCCTCTACAGCTAAGATGGTGAACAAACAGCTCGACCTGGAACTGGGCTGCCGTGAGTCACCGGTGACAGCATAGGCTGCAGTGAGGCTACAGTGGGCTGCCATAAGCTACCGTGAGTGGCTGGCAACCAGCATGAGCGGCCAGCAGCCGGTGTGAGCTGCCAAGAGCCGCGGTGTGCGGCCTTCCAGAGGACAGCGACCAATCTGCCTCACCCAGGAAGAGCGCAATGATAAAACCAACATGGGCCAATGAAGCGACGTCCTCCACAACTAGACTGAAGAACCAAAGGACAGCAACTTGTCTGTTCCCCATACCTGATTCCCCAACACTGTTCCCGTCTCCCAATTCCCCAATAAAATCTTTAAATAAAAAGGTATTTCTTAAAAAATTCATAGATGTTGAAAAGCATACAATAAAGTAACACCCATTCACAATCCCTTCCTCCCAAAGAAAACACTCTCAGCAAACTAAAAGTGTACAGCATCATCTTTAACTTGATCAATGTTATTTATCAGAAGCCTATAACAAACATTTTTATTTAGTATTAAAAATTTGGACATTTTACCATTAAAGAATATAACATGATACATCGTTGCAGTGGTAGAATACAAAACTACTGAGGTCCTAACCAACACAGTAAAATAAAAAGATGTAAGAAGTATAAAAGTTGAAAAGAGGCAAAATTGGCATTATTGGCAGATAAAGATGTAACCAGCTTCCTGGAGAAACCACAAATTATTAGAGCTTAGAGAGATTTCTGCTCTGTGGCTGCATACAAGTTCACCACGTGAAAATCAACTTTCCTGTAGTACATCAACTGAAACCAAACAGAAAATGTCATGAGTCCATTTTTTTAAGTGAACTCACAAGTACCTAGGAATTAACCTAAAGTGAATTAGCAAAGACTATGAAGAAAACTATAAAATCTAACTGAAAGCCATAAGAGATCTGAATAAACAGAGAAAAGACATCATTTTCATGAACAGAAAAAATAAAAAAGATGTTCATTTCCTCAGATAGATGTACATTCAATGCCACCTGACCAAAATCACAACAAAACGTTTTATATTCTTAACAAATTGAAATTAATATGAAATGTGATGGGATGGGATGGGAGGGTAGAGGTATTTGGAAATGAGTGTACAAGTGAAAAATGAAAAATAACATGTTTGAAACACTAAAAATAATATGAAAATAAATGTAGAGATAGCCAAAACTATTGTGGAATCTTGCTTTATAGATATCAAGACTTATTAAAAACCTATATGAATTAAAACAAATGTGGCAAAATGAAAAAATAGACAAACAGATTGAAGGGCAAAAACAGAGAGTTCAGAAATAGGCCTGCATATGTGAGAATTTAGTATATGATAAAACGGCTGTTCAAGTCAATGAGACAAGATGAGACTGTTCAGTAAAAAATGCTGGGGCAATTGATTATCCATTGGAAAAATAACTAAAATCAGAACCTACTTTACATCAAAACAAAAATAACATTCAGATGAATTCATTAAATGTAAAAAATAAAATCAGAACAATGTAAAATAGTAGGCTAGAGAAAGCATTCTCAAACAAGATTCCAAAAAAATCCAAAAATGAAAGATTGATAAACTTGATTACATCTAAACTATACTTCATAAACACATTCATAAACACATTCACATGTCACACAAACAATGTTAAGAGAAACTAGAAATTGGAAAGAAAAATACTTGCAACATGTGTCACATATAGTATAAAATAACTTCTATGAGTTCATTTAAAAGAAACCTAACAGAAAAATGGCCCACGTTTATTAATAGGCAATTTCAGAAGAGGAAATACAGATGTTCAGTAAACAAAAAGGTATCTAACTTCCCTGGTAATCAAAAAATGCAAATTAAAACAACAGTAAGGTACAATTTTGTACCACCAAATTAGCAAAAGCACTTAACTTTAAAATGATGAGAAGAAACAAATATTCTTACGCTGGGAGGAATATAAACATTTAATAACCACTTGGGAGAGAAATATGGCAATATCTTTGAAATGGAAAATGGGCACACCTGTGGACTAGCTCTTCTATACACTGGCGCTCCGTCTAATGTGCACAACATTCGTAAACAGCCTAAACATCTGTCCTTAGGGAAATGAGTAAGTCCAGTCTGCATGCCGCAGTTGAAATAACAGGCTGGATTGGAATGCACTGATACACCTGAATTTGGAAGACAGCATCTCAAAATATAACAATTTCTACCTCCAGATAGTTTAAAGTTGGGGTGGTGGTTAGGGGGACACTGGTCTTATTTAGATTAAAGATGTAAAACATCTACAATGTTTGTGTGTGTGTGTGTGTGTGTGTGTGTGTGTGTGTGTGTGTGTGTGTTTTAACTTCATTGGGGAACAGTATGTTTTTCCTAGAACCCATCAGCTCCAAGTCCAGTCGTCGTTTTCAATCTAGTTGCAGGGAGGCACAGCCCATCATCCCATGCGGGAGTTGAACCAGCAACCTTGTGGTTAAGAGCACATGCACTAACCAACTGAGCCATCCGGCTGCCCATTGGCAGGTCAGCAGCAGCTCAGCTCAAGGTGTCGTGTTCAATCTAGTTGCGGGGAGCACAGCCCACTATCCCATGCGAGAGTCAAACCGGCTACCTTATTGTTAAGAGCACGCACTCTAACCAACTGTGCCACCTAGCTGCAATGTTTTAATTTCATGTAAGAACAATTCAGAAACTGCACATTTAATAGTTTTTAACAGAACAGTGGGCACAGGGCATCTTAAGTTCTAGTTTCATTTCTACTAGAAACACCACCTTTACCACTTTTATTTAATCCATTTGTTTTCTCATCACTAATATGGAAGCTATGTGCCGTCACCGGTTCCTGTAAAAAATGGAGTTGCCAGCCTTGCCTGATAAAAAAAAGTCCATTATTCTTCTAAGCCTTTTTTTGTGTATGTGAAGCAAAGAGAACCATCTTTTCCCAAGAATTTTATAGAAGGTACCTTCATTTGAAAAGTTCCACTTCAGTGCCAAAAATAATTACTTAATATGAAACTTACGTTGAGAATTCTTGACTGCATTGAGCAATACATTCCCATTTTTATTCATATTTTGTAAGTTCAATTTAGCTGTTTGGGATTGTTTGAAAAAAAAATTTCAGACTCTTTTCACCCTTCTACTTGTTCAATAGCCTATAGTTAAGGTTCTCATATTATTTGATTTTACCTGTTATTTCACCTAACTTGTCCCCAACACCAAATCTTCTATATCTCTCCCAAGTCTAATGTTGAACCTCTCATTTCATATTAAATATCAAGCTAAGGATCTGATAAGCCAGTTTGGGAGGTTTCACATTCATAAACATCTTTATCTAAAGATTTAGCCTCAAAATCTCACCCCCTGTCCAGTGATTTCATTCATTTCTGTATCCTAGAATAAGTGGCAATACAGTCTACTTAGCTTCTATGAAAATATGTGATGGTCATTTCATTCCAACATATTCAGTGCCTTAGTAAGTCTGAAGTAGCATTTTTTTTTTCTTCCCCCAGGTATGGAGCAGTTTCAGCAGGAATGTTGTGTGCCCTTACCACCCTGTCCCAGCAACTAGAGAATGAAAATGCTGTGGATGTTTTCCAGGTTGCAAAAATGATCAATCTTATGAGGCCTGGAGTATTCACAGACATTGTAAGTACTTTGCTTATTTATGAAATCTGTACGACTTCAGTTGAAACTCAGGCTCATGCTTTAGAGCAATGGTTCTCAACCAGGAGTGATTTTGCACAAAACCCCCGTCTCCCCCGCAATCCCCCAGGGGATGTTTGGCAATGTCTGAAGATTTATTTTGGTTGTTCCAACAGGAGTTGGAGGGAAGTACTCTGGTGTCTAGTGGGCAGAGCCCAGGGACACTGCTCAACATCCTGCAATGCATAAGACAGAGCTCCACAACAAAGAATTATCTGGCCCAAAGTGTCGGTAGTGCAGGGACTGAGAAACTGCTTTCTAGCGCAGGGGTTGGCAAACCACAGCTTGTGAGCCACATGCGGCTCTTTGGATACGTTCTGTCTCAAAAGTTTGCCGACTCCTGGAAGAGCCAATCCTGTCCCTCACAACAATTTAAAAATTATTCGAGAGCCAGAAATATATTTTCACATAATAACCATTATGTGAATAATATCCTTTAAAAATTTTATAAATGAAACTATGATAGTTTTATTTGCATTTTCAATTTTACTTCAGAGCCACAGTTCATGAGCCGCAGTTTACTGACCCCTGGCGGCTTTTCCATCTCAAAAGTTTGCCGACCCCTGTTCTAGAGTATAGTATTCTCTAGTTTTAAGATATGGGTATTCTGTTAAATTACTGTCAACATTGAGAATTCGTTCCAAGCTAACAGCGATCAAAAGGACATCAAGAAGGCATAGGTCTTGACTATAAAGACTCAAAATATATTTTTTAAGTTTCTTAGACAGCATTTAACTGTATATTCCTGTTTCTCTAGCATGATTTGCACACGTACATTTTTAGTTGGTATTTCTATGTTAGCTGTTCTTCGGCTCAAAGGGTCTTCCTCTTGTTTTTCAGGAACAATACCAGTTTGTCTATAAAGCAATGCTCAGCTTGGTCAGCACTAAAGAAAATGGAAACGGTCCCATGACGGTGGACAAAAACGGTGCTGTTCTAATTGCTGATGAATCCGACCCTGCCGAGAGCATGGAATCCCTAGTGTGATTGGAATCCCGAACGGGCACTTACTTTGTAAAACTTCAGAAGACCGAGAACTTTTTTGAGGCCTTTTTTGCCAGACTCTAGGTTATACAATAACCCAGTTACTTTTTTACACTGATAAAAGTTTTGATATTTATTTTTTGCCATTTTATGTCTTAATGGTATTCTACTGAGCATTTGCACCTCTGTTCATTTCACCCAGTGAAACGCAATTTTACCTAGTTTGCACTATATGATCAGTGTTACTGCCTATAATCTAATCCTAAAGCAAACCCTGATGTGACATTCCATAACAACATACATGCTACTTTTTAGTTCAATACAGTGAAGGTCTTTCTTAATGAGCGTGAATCTTGATTTTAGTATTATTATTATTATTATTATTATTATTATTATTATTATTGCTAAAGCAGTTGCATTCTACTAGCAGGCAATGCTGTATTTTTCCTCAGTCTTCCTCTCCTATTTTGTTTTAGACATTATTCGATACTGTATTCCTTCTGTATTTTAATGGTGTGGATGAACATTTGTTTTCTTTTAAAAACAGAAGGTCATTGGGAGATATTAAGAAGGTCTGTCAACCTCATGGCCTTGAAACAGTTCCATTTATGATGGTTAAGATACCAATTAAGAAATTAGAAGGTTTAAGATTTGCTTCATGTGAACATCACTTATTAGTTACAAATTTATATTCATTTAAAAAATGCCCAATTGTGTCAAAATAAAGGATATCTCTATTACAGTTTTTACAGTAGCTATGTGAACAGTGTGTGTTGTTTCCATTTTGACTCTCTGAAATAGCTACACCCTAAAATCAGGACTATCTTTTACAATAGAGAGATGACAATATTTTACACAACTGAGTTATGAAACCCTTTAATGACTCTCCATTAATGCTTCTTGGTTTATAATAATGTACCTCACCGCAGGTGGAATAATGAAAATTTTACAGGTGTGTAATTTTGAAACTAGTCCTCTAAAATCCCTATGACTCATACAGCAATCTAATAAAAGCTACCTATATAGTTAACATTCTTTTCTTTCCTTTTTGCCACATGTTTCATAATAAATCTCATAATTACATACATTCTTCTACTTAGGATTAAATTGAAAATACTGTATTAGCAACAGTCTTAGGACTGTCTAAACTCCCACACGTGGATTAATCTAATTTGGAGAGAGAATTAGAATCTTGAATAAAAGGTGATATCTGCATTTTTAAATAATTTTTAAAAGAGAGAGACGGCTTTGTGTGCTTTTGTGTAATTTAGCCTCAAGAACAGATACACTCCAATAAAAGAGGCTGCTGAGCGTTACACAGCCCAAGGAGGTGATTTGGTCTAGCATCTGGAGCCATATTCATCCCAGTACATAATGGCAAAATTATTATAGGAGCATTAATTAGGAAGTTCAGTTCCATTAGTTAGAAAAATAAGCTACTTACTGAGATCTTATTTGCTTTTAAGGAACAGCTTCTGTCAGCAGTGAAATCACCACCAGCACTGGGCCTGTTAGGAATAAGAAGAAAAGGGTTTCGGTTATTTTTTATGTCAATAAACTTAAACACAAAGTCCACACTGGCTATTATTATACTGCCCAGGTAAGCATTAGAACATCAATGGTCGTCAGTCAGCACTGAGGTTCTGCTTATCTTGAGTTGGCTTCCTGTGAAGTTTGTCAGAATGGTGCTGAAGGACCAAAGCTGCTAAGGAGAGAGGGGCTACAGGCCAAAACCAGGAGTTCCCATGCCGTTTTCATGAACTGCATAACTTGCCAGGGTTAGGTTAATCTCATCTTATCACATAGATTCAGCAACACAGAATAGTCCACTGCTCACAAACTGTGGGCAAGGCTTGAGAAAAGGTGTGCAAGTGAGCAAAGTTTGCTAAATTGTTTGTGCTAGATAACAAAGACAACTTTTAACCCCTCTGCTGCCATCAGAAGCTCTACCTAACACCAGAAAAAGCTTGAACATAGGACCACTACAACTGCCAAGAAGGCTAAAGGGAATCAGGAAGGGAAAGGTTTCCGATAATGGCAAGAGCTAGGTCGTTTTAGTCAATTAAGTAGGTTACTTTAGTTGTAGAGAGTATTGATATGAGCGAACTCTTTCCAGTAGTTGCCACCATGGACTTGACTTTCAGAAGTAATGATCGAACTGGAGTTCATGGTTTCTCAGTAATTTTTTCTGAATATAAAAGTAAACATTGGTTCGAAGACACATAGCAAGTATTCCCTTTTGTGCTACTTACAGGGGGCTCGATTCATGGAAATGCACACCCTCCAACACAAATTCTGAGACAATCTCTTACATGGGCATCAGAATCATGACGAAAGCAACCGCTAGTAAATAGAATAGAAACGTTACAAGAATGGTTTAGAAATTCTCTGAGTCAACTGTGTGTCTACAGTGGGTTTGAACTACAGCCTACAAATCCTGACCCACTGAACTATGAACAAGTACTGTTTGCCCATCTTGCCAAAGTGACCCAAACACACTTCCCGGAGGAGAGCTCTATACAGCATTTCTTCCTGTATACCACAGAGTGTGTCCTCACTATTATTCTTCATTTATTATTGGCAGAAACATGCTTGCATCTTTCCAGAGGCAGAGTTTCAAAGACAGTGTTTTCTTTGAGACATAAGCACATTGCTTAACTACATAACAAGGTTATTACCACTTGCACTCAGGGGGAAAGGAAATAGCTATTATAAATTAATGTGTGCTATTTTACAAGATAAGCTTATTGGGTATATGAATATAGCTCTAGGTAAACAGAACGCACACATCATTCAAACTTGAGCTGCAATGATCAGACCGAGTGGACATGCTGGACATCAGAGAAAAAACACCTTATTTCCATCAGGAGAATTTCTTGCATCCAAAAGCCACAATATTTTTTTTTAATAAAAAAAAAAGGTAACCAGAATTTCAAGAATAAGATAATTGGTTTTCCTAATTTTTTATGCCTTGGAGCTTTTAGAGTCTATTTCAATTTGAAGAGTCCAGCAAGGTCAGAGAAGGTTATGGTGTTCAAGGTCTGGCTGTTGGAGTTTCTAGCCCAGAGTGACATGTTTAAATCAACAGATACCCTTAGTTATTTTTTAATAACACAGCACAACTGCCTTGTTATGAATTTTTCTTAAATGCATAGACTGTATTTAAAAATTAAAATATAGATACCAATTTACCAAAGATACATATTACTAATTCTAAGCAAAAAATAAGAAAAAGAAACTCAAACTCATCATTATTTAAGAAATAATCAAAATGTAGTTTGTCTTAAGAATTTAGCAGTTATACTGGAAAATGCATTTCAACTCGTATGTTCTAAAGTTTCTGTTCAAATGGTGCCAGTGACTTTTTATATGAAGGGAAAATGCCTGCTTTTTTTAAAAAAAGGAAACAGCTGTAATTTCACTTACCCCTTTGTGCTTTCCCTTAATTGCCATTTAACATACATTATTGGCTTTACTTATCTCTAGAAAGAAGGAATGAGACAAACAGGAAGGGATTGTAATAATATTTGGCCTCTACTTTGTCTTAGCTGTTAAACTGTTTTTAGTATTTTTGTTAAATATTTGCAAAGGGAAGCATTTTCTACAGAGGATAATTAATTTCAATAAAAATATCTTGAGTTTTAAGAAATAAACATCTCCAGAAAAGGAGACAGCCGATTTTATAAAATGTCGCAACTCTCCAACATTTGGGGTAGTGACTCCTTTTTTGTTAGGACATTTGAAACTAGCAAGCAGCCATTGTTTCTATAAAAAAACAAAAACTCAGCCTTCATGTTGATTCGTATTTCTTTCACTTCATTTTGAAATAGCTAAAATCATTGAAACTGTAAATATTTTGTTGCTTGGATAAGCATCTTCTGGGAACTTTGTATCTATGGTATATAATCATAGAATTTTATATTTTCATATAAAGCTAATTTTTTTCTAGTTTCAACTCCGTCATAGTTTGTTTTTGTTTTTTGTTTTTTTGTGGTGGATATGTGAATTCAACTTTCTGTGTATTGAAGTAGCAACAACCATCTTTGCATTCCAAAAGAATCCAACGTGTTATTACTTTGAGGCAGTGATTGTGAAATTTGGCATTTCTTTTTTAATTCCGCTGACCATTTGTGCAATAGGAATTAGACATAGTCACTGAATACATCCGTTGCATTGACCCATTTGGAAAAAGTGGTGTTTTTTTTTTAATATGTTCAGGGGGAGGGGTTTTGTAACCTGAAATTTTTCCCTTTTTCTTCTGTTTAAAACTATATCAAATCATTCTATTATAGTGTTATTTAATATGTAAATTGTATTGCTATACATAAAATAAAGTATGGTTTTGATGTATTCATTAGTGCTGAGCATTTCTATGAAAATATACTCAATAAAACCAGATTATTAGTCTCCCTTCACAGATCACCCACTAACCCTTCATCTTAGTTTCCATAGTAGTAAAATGAATATTAGGAGAGAACCAAAAAGAAGTATCTTTTCTGAGTTCTTCCTCCTTTAAAGACGAAACAATGACAAAGTTTTACCTACATGCTGAATCACACTTTATTCACTTACATCTGCTGTTAAGAATTACTATTTTCCCTAGTGTATCAACTAGATTTGTAGCAACTCCTTCCTCTTAATATGTAGGATGAAGGATATATCCTGGAGGGACTTTTGAAGAATCAATGAAATACATACGATCACTACAATTGCTTCTACTTAGAAGGAATTTTGACATTTCAAACAAGCGTCCCGAAATTGGCAGCTTTGGTCCACCATTCTCTTTGAACTTTTAGTGGCCTCACATTCAGGAATTCAACTCTTATCAGAGCTCCAATGTTTCTGTCCATGGAGATAAAGAGTTGATATTTCATAATTCCTAAGAAACTGGAAACTTAAGAAACAACGTACTAGTCTTTTCCAGTGGTATCGGGGAGAAAGACCAATTTCAGCACAAACGAACTCTGATGATACAACCGTAGTCTTCCTCAAATGACACCCATGGGAACTCAATACCTACTGAGCATACCAGAGGTCACAAACTGATGACCTGTAGATCATATTCAGGTCACAGATGTATTTTATTTGGCCCATGATTTTTAAAATTCATATTAGTAGCCAACATCTGAAAAATGAAAACTTTTACATTAAGATTCAGATTTCAAGCTCCTTTCATAAACGGGTGGTGTTACAACACCAGGCTTATGTTCTCATGTGGCAGTACCAAGCTGGCGAGGAGTGGCAGCTGGTCGCTCCTATTGGGTGAGGCGTGTACTCTCCAGTTCACCAGAGTCTACATCTTTTCCATCACCTTATGTCTGCCCATTGTCAGTCCTTTAAGTAACCAGCCTGGATCCTATGAGCAGTTGCATGAGAATTTTGAGACCATCTCCCATCTCAGGCCGCTAAACCAACGACCAAGAGCAGCAACAGAAGTATTTACATTGGTCTTCCATCATTGCAATCCTAGGAAGCCAGCATGAGGCAAAGGGGGTTCCCACATTCCTAACTACTTCTAAGTCCACCAAAGGTGGTTCCGTGAAGCAGCAGTTTTGACTGTTCAAAATAATTAACGAACTGTCCAGAGTATAACTCTAGACAAGGAAGCTTCATTTCTGCCACCAAGAATGGGGCAAAGAAACAAGTGCAAAAGCTACTGACCCAAAACTCTGTTTTCTAACAGTTCCTTTAGACTGTTGAGAACCTTAAGATTT
The DNA here is from genome assembly GCF_001890085.2 of Hipposideros armiger. Taxonomy (NCBI): domain Eukaryota; kingdom Metazoa; phylum Chordata; class Mammalia; order Chiroptera; family Hipposideridae; genus Hipposideros; species Hipposideros armiger. The sequence continues at coordinate 223,014 of NW_017732031.1, forward strand.
AGAAACAAGTCACAACTAACCATGTCTGGATTCAGAGACAGGGTTAAAGACACTGGCTTTACTTCTCCCAGTGTTGGGGAACTAGAATAAGGCACTAGGAGACAGGGACGAGAAGTTGGAAGCCAGCAAGGTACAATTGGCTTTTGTGAATATGAAGTTTGGCAGAGAGATAATTTGACAAGCAGGTTATCTGAACCTAATAATCATGTGTTGCTAAAAACTGAAAAATGAGAAATTAACTATCTGATTTATGGCAATTTGAAGTAGTTCGACTTCTATAGCTACAGGCCTATGAACTGATTATCTTCCCTACCCCACGGTACTTCTGCAGGGTGTAAAGTCAGGCTTTGTGGAAATAGCCAATGGGATTGCAAAGCTTAAGAGAACATTCTAAATAGTAGATATCTTTAGCATTCCATTAGAATTCATTCCGTAAGCATTTGCGAAATGCTTACCACAGGCCACGTGTTAGTTCTACTCTGTACAGAATGTAAAGTTGTTGGCAGGCTTTTCAAGTCAGATGATGAGGGCAAGATGACAATTTAGTCTTAAAAATTCTCCAATTTATGCAAAAATACTTATTTGGCACAACAGTAGAGATGATTTTTAGGGAAAGAGTGAAAAAGATAATTGTTCACCAGTGTGAACAAACAAATAAATACTGTAACAATTGATGTTCCCTAACTTATAGACTGCTCACAAAATTCTGTTTATTCTACATTAAACTTGTTACTGGAACTTAGAAAGCATTTTTCCATAGTGAAAAAAAAATGTTAAAGAATCAGAATTATAGAGTCAAACAGCCAAAGGTTCCAGTCAATTCTGCCACTGGACAGAATTGCCCAGTAATTTACTGGGTGATTTGGGGCAAGTTACTTTATTTTTCTATGCCATTTTCTTTATGTGTAAGTTAGAGAAATGAATGTTTACTTCATTGGGTTGCTTTGAGGAGTGAATAAGATGATCCATGCAAAGCTCTTGGGAGAGTCAATTAATATTAGCCATTATAGCTATCCTATAATCTTTTTTTTTAATTGCTTAGCAGACCTCTTGTCAATCATGAAACAAAAAGTCAATGACTTTAGCTTGCCCAATTAAGTAGTAATACTGAGATATTTCCTTCACTGATGAGGACTCTCATGGCATCAAATTAGACCCAAAGGAGGCGATAGGGATGAAGATGGACAATGAGAGCAATCCATATATGTATCCTACTGTCCAGAGACAACAGTTGCAGAAGCACCGAAAGGACAAACACAAACAATGCCCCAAAGTTGGAATATTTCTCTAATGGTTTAAATCTCAGTGCATTCCAAGAACGTTTATTTTAAAGGAAAAGCTTCATAATTTTAGAAAAGTGAAACAGAAGGCCTCATAATATTTGCCAATGTCAAACACCAAATACAGAATGTTGTATAGTACTACGAAAAAAAAATAGACATGGTTTCTATCACTAGCTACAGTGTCCTAGCTCAACCCCCAAACCTTATAAACTAATATAAACAGTGATAATTCCTTTTTCCTCAATTTTTTTTTCTATATCACCTCTCACTACTTTCAATATATCACTGTCATTATCAACCATCATCTTCCCTCACCCTAGGCCTAACTTGGCCTCTAACTACTCACTATCATACTGTGAAGAAGCGGCCATAAATGAGAGACATTTCCTGTTCTTAAAGCTCATAAATCTCACTACATAAATAAGATCATCTGTTTCCTCTGCCAAAGCTTTATTAATTGTTAAAGGAAGAAATAATTAGAATAAATAAATTAAAGTTACTTATCTTAGAATTTGCTATTTTAAGAATTAAAATATATATCCCAATATTTCACATATTTATGACTCATGAATCCTGCAAATGTTTCAAAATTTATAGTTAAAAAAATAATATGCATTGAGTTATTACAATAGATACTAGGTATAAAAAATAACTTCATGGAAAGATGCTCAATAATTATGTGAAACTTTAACTGAACCTATCATTAATATTATTTATTAAGACACTTTTGTTAGGACAAAATTCTCACATTGCTCAAGAATATTTGAACATCCCAGTAGGTTGCATAGGATTCTTTACCTTTAAGCTTTCACCATATCAGTAATCAGACATTCTCTACAAGACATAGTATTTCCTACTTCCCCATTTCATCTTCTTAAAGACCTCATGTGGGTATTGTATGTGCATGTGAGTACTCAGACTGTACAGTTCCAGAACCATCCCTTGACTTTTTTTTTTCAAGATTTTATTGGGGAATTGGGGAAGGGGAACAGCCAAGTTGTTGCCCTTCAATCTTAGTTGTGGAGGGCACAGCTAGCTCAGCTCCAAGTCCAGTTGCCATCTGGCTGCCTGTGGGCAGCTCGCAGCCACTCAGCTCAAGGTGCCATGTTCAATCTTAGTTGCGGGTGGGCGTAGCCCACCATCCCATGCAGGAGTCAAACTGGAAACTTTGTTGTTAGGAGCACGTACTCTCACCAGCTGAGCCATCCTGCCACCTGTTGGCAGCTCAGCGGCAGCTCAACTTGGGTGCAGCTCACTGGCCAATGTGGGAATCGAACCAGCGACCCTGTTGCTCAGAGTTCACACTCTTAACCAACTGAGCCACTTGGCCAGCCCATCCTTTGGCTTATAAAAATTATCCCTGGCTTTTAAAAAATGATAGAAGTCCTTGCTATTTTCAAAAGGATTTAGGATCCTAACAATCCCCTCAAATTCTCAACAGCTCTGGGGAAAACTTATAAAATGCTGCAGCAGCTAACCCCATCCTCATCTCCCTCAATAGCTCCCCTCTGTTCAGTGTTACAAAAATTTTCTGGGTTAGATTCATAGGTAGCCCATGTCTCTAAAGAAGGGTGTGCACCCAGCAAGTGGATTATGGCCACTCAGCTGGCAGTAGCTGTAGTCTACTGTTAGCATCCCCATCATATTCTCTATTTCTAAAACATAAACCCCAGTGGAAGACATGGCTTCATACACTGCAACAAAACTCCAAATAATAATACAGACAGTCTCCAGAACTTTATGGTTTATTATGACACCTCCACTAACAATTGGGTAAGAATTTTACATAACAAAATTTAAAGGACTTGGGGCTGCCCTATCTCAATAATTCAGGCAAAAGTCAACTATGAATTTTGTCAACTTCCCTGCATCTGAAACTCATAACATTTATCTCCTCTTTGTTACAATAGGAGGGTCCTTGCTCCTATGTAAGGCCAACCCTCTATCTTCCATGCCTTCTTATCCTCCCAAAGACTTCGTTTGTATAATTAGCCCTCCTCTCACTTGAATCAGATACTTTCCTTTTCTACTGAGTCATTCATTTTGGTATATAAATATGCCCTATTATCACCAACTTGAAAAACCTTCTCTTGATGCCAAGACTCTTTTGACTATCATCTCATTTTGATGTTTTACTCTGACTATAAAACTTCTTAAGAGAGTTGTCTGTAGTCACGAGATCCATTCCTTTCTTCCATTCTCTCAACATGTTTAAATTGGGGTTCCTTTATCATCATCCCACAGTTCTTATCAAGTTCTCCATATACTTTGTTCTTTACTCTCAACTCCATTAATTTGTCAGCAATTGACCACGCCGCTTTCTTCTTTAAACACTCAATAAATATTTACACACCAAACACTATGTACTAGGAGGTGTTCTGGGTGCTAGGGATAAAGTATTTCACAAAATAAAATGAACTTCATGGAACTTACAGTTGACAGACAAAAAAATACATAAATAATATTTAACATAATGTCAAGTAAAAGGGCAAAGAAGAAAACTAAATCAGAGCGGGAACAGAGAGTAATGGGGATGACAGATAAAGTGGTGAAGCCTATCTACTGAACAAAAAACACAAATAAAGTTTAGAAATTCAAACACCTCTTCTGTAATTTGTCTTGTGATGTTTCCCTTACTGGTTAAGAAGGTTCTGAGAACCTCTCAGTCTGAGAAATGTCTCTCCCTTAGATACTTCTGGAGAGTGAAAACTACTTAGGGTTTGAAGGTAGGATTTTTCTCTTACCTCAATATCTGCTATTTCTCAAGCCTCCATTGTTGGATTCAGTTATATCTACAACTTCTAAATGCTGGCATGCCTTAGGTTTCTGTTAAAATAGCTCCTTTTCTCTCTATTTACAGCCTTTGTCATTCCATCCAATCCCATGGAATTAAATATTTTTACATGCCAATAAGTACCAGTGTACATCTCTAGTTTGAACCTATACCCTGAACTCCAGATAATTATCCAATTGAATGTTTAACATCTCCATTTGTAAGTCTAATAAGGATCCCAAACGTAACATGACAAGAGCACAACTCTGATTTTTTCCCCAAATCTACTCTTTCCCCAGTCTTCTACTATCTAAGTAAACAGCGGTGGCATCTACTCATGTAGTCAAGTTAAAAATGTAGCTATCTTAATTTCTGTTTATTTCCTGCCATTTAATAATAAGGAACAATCCAATTTTAAACATGGGTAAAATAGCTGAACAGATACTTCATCAAAGAAGATACACAGATGGCAAGTAAATACATAAAAATATGATTGTCATTATTAGCCATTAAGTAAATGCAAAATAAAACCACAATGAATATATTTATTATAGTTAGTGAACTTTAAGATAAGGTAATAGATGTGACCCAAAATGAAATGCAAAACAAACAGAAGAGAGCAAACAAAACATCACAAAAGAGTCTAAATGCTGTGAGCAATATCAAAATAATGTAATAGATACATAATTAGAATTCCAGAAAGAGAAAAGGAAAGGCAGAAAAAATGTTGCAGGAAATAATTGTCAAGATTTTCCACTATTAATGACACCAAACCATAGATCCTAATGGCTTAGAAAACACCAAGCAGGATGAATTTTTTTTAAAAAATCATGACACCTAGGCATATCATATTCAAATTGCTGAAAACCAAAATTAAAAAAAAAAACACAACACACACATTACTTTAAAAGGAGGAACATAAGAATTACAGCTGACTTCTGGTCAGAAACCATACAAGCCATACAAAGTGATAACAGAATGACATATGTAAAGTGTTGTAAGAAGAAAACTGTCAACCCAGAGCTCAATATCTAGTAAATAGGTTATTCTTCCACGATTCATGTAAATGGATAAAACACATTTTCTATTTAGAGATATACTCTTACAAACTATTTTTATTTTCCAAATTTTCCAAAGTCAATACTTTGTGTAGGTATGTTTTCCTGGTGGCATTCCACAAATATGATTTAATGATAGACTAATTAGGAGTTATCAATGTATTTTGTTTATGGAAAAGTTTAGAAGATTAGTACAACCCCTGTAAAATTACTGAGTAAAAACTGAGTTAAAATTAGCAGAGGGAATGTTATTTTATTGTCACACTTATTTTTACTATTAAGATTATGTTACTTTGTTAGAGTCCAATAGACCACAGAAAACTACACTCAGATTCACGACTACATTATTCAGCAAGAGAAGTAGAAATCAAAAAGGAAAGATTAAATCTATTATTGGACAATAACCAGTATGTCTTCAAGAAAAAAAAAAGACACGTTGGCAGAGTGTCCAAAGAAAACAAAGTACTATATATTATTAAGTTTGCATCATGCAGGCTATGTGCAAGTCACATGTGATATTAAGTAAAAGGGAAAATTAAAAAAGAATATGTTTAAGAAATACATTCAAAAAACATTTTTAGAGGGGTAAGGTGGCAGAGTGGGTAAACACTGTGCTTGTCACCTCCCATAACCACATTAAAATTACAACTAAGTTATAGAACAATCAACCTGGAGAACCATCTGAAGACTAGCTAAACAGAACTCCTATAACTGAGGAGATAAAGAAGCCACTCAAGACTGGTAGGAGGGGAGAGACGCGAAATAGGCTGGCCCCACACCCACGTGTGGTGGCTCAGCATGTGTGGGGGCAATATCTTGGTGGCAGTTGTCCCCCCTGAAGAGAAAGGGGCTCCAACCCCACACTGGGCTTTGGTCCCAAGCCTAGGGTTCCAATGCTGGGAAGAGAAATCCCCACAACATGTGACTGTGAAAATCAGTGGGGATTTCGTCCATCTGGGTGAGACTAAAAGTTGATGGAACCCAAGGTGTGCTCTTAAAGGGTCAGACTCATTTGCTCGCAGGCACTCACCCTAAGCTCCAGTGGAGGGAGGGAGACTTGGGAAGTATCAGAGACACACAGGGAAAGACTAAGTTGTGTGGCCTCAATGTAAGGGCTAGAGGTACAGCCACCATTATGCTTGTGCTGAGACCTCCTCCCATGTAACCTACAGGTGAGTGCCATGTTTCCTGTGTTGAGCCCTCCCTGACACAGCCAAACCTGAAACTGCATTGGCCTGGTGAATTCTGCTTGCTTCATCACAGTGACTCCCTGGTACCCCACCCTGCCCAACTCACACATTGTGGGAGGCACTTTTGGCACCCTGGCAACCAGCCCCACCCCATGCACTTCAGAACGCTCCTTCAGCAGCAAACAGCTGGCCTCGGCTTGCCTGTCACCTGAGGTACTTTCAATGGTGGACAACCATCCCCAACCCAGGCTTCAATCTTTCTTGGACAACTCTCAGGGGCCTGCAGGCCCAAGCAGAGCAGTGGCTGCCCTTGGTGTGCTCTGGGCATTTTGCAGAGTGCCCCCAGGCTCAGCCCTGGCACCAAAACTGAATCTGCATTAACCTGGTAAACACCACTTACCCAACCCTGGTAATTCCCTAGAACCCTGACACACCCAACTCAAGTACTGCCCAAGGCTCTTTCAGCACCTGAGCCTTATGGGCAGCTAGCAGATAGCATCAGGCTTTTCTGCCTAAGTTCACAGCACGGCATTTCCCACTAGCTTCCAGTTCTAGCACAGGCAGCGACCAATCACAAATCACTTTGTAGCTCCCACCAGGTAGCCCCAGGCCATTCACAGGCAGTGGCTGGCCTTGGCCTGCACAGACGCCCTTCCCAAGAGGTCCCAGGCCCAACACATCCATAGGTCAGCTTAAGATCACAACAGACCATTACCCAATTAGCTCCACAAGTGGCACACACAAAAGATGGTCTCAACAGGCACACAAGCCTGATAGGGCAAATCCCATTTTGTGGGGTCAGCCCCACACAGCAGCAGCTCTTATGCTATGGGCATGGCCAATCCTCACAGTCAGTCAGCCTGAAAGTCAATCCCACCCACCAGATGCCAATAGCAATCAAGGCTCAACTAAAACAGAAAGGCACACACAACCCACAAAAAGGACATTCCTGGAACACATGGCGCGGGTGATCAGGGAGACGGTGCCACTGGGTCATACAGGACACCTACTATATAACGCCACCCAAGTGAAGACTGAGAGACATAGGAAATCTGTCAATACATAAAAATGAATACAGAGAGACAGCCAAAATGAGGAAACAAAGAAACAAGAGGAGATACAGTTGGCCAATAGACATATGAAAAGATGTTCAGCATCACTTATCATTAGAGAAATGCATAAAAAGCACAATGAGATATCATTTCACAGCTGTCAGAATAGCCATAACCAATAAATCAAAAACCAAGTGCTGGCGAGGGCATGGGGAAAAGGGAATGCTTGTGCATTGTTGGTGGGATTGTAAATTGATGTAGCTGCTATGGAAAGTGGTTTGGAGGTTCCTCAAAAAATTAAAAATAGTACTACCTTACAACCCAGTAATTCATTCGGGGTATTTATCTGAAGAAATATAAAACACTAATTAAAAAAGATATATGGGGCTGTCCAAATGGCTCAGTTGGTTAAGAGTGCGAGCTCTGAGCAACAGGGTCCCCAGTTTGATGCCCACATGGGCCAGTGAGCTGCACCCGAGATAAGCTGCCACTGAGCTGCCAACAGGTGGCAGGATGGCTCAGCTGGTGAGAGCACGTGCTCCTAACAACAAGGTTGCCACTTTGACTACCTGCATGGGATGGTAGGCTGCAACCCCCCACAACTAAGATTGAACACAGCACCTTGAGCTGAGCCACCGTGAGCTGCCGATGGGCGTCTGGATGGTGACTGGACTTGAAGCTGCGCCCTCCACAACTAGGATCAAAGGACAACAACTTGGCTGTTTCCCTTCTCCATACCCCAACATTGTTACCCTTCCCCAATTCCCCAATTTAAAAAAAAGAACATATGTACCCCTATGTTCACTGCAGCCAACAGGCAAGCTATAGAAGCAACCTAAGTGCTCATCAATAGATAACTGTATAAACAGGTTGTGGTACATATATACAATGGAACATTACTCAGCCATAAAAAAGAATGAAATCTTACCATTTGCAATAACAAGGCTGGACCTAGAGAATATTATGCTAAGTGAAATAAGTCAGACAGAGAAAGACAAATGCCATATGATCTCACTTATATGTGGAATCTAAAGAACAAAATAAACAAAAAATACAAAACAGAAACAGACTCATAGATCTAGAGAACAAACTGATGGTTGCTAGATGGAACGGTGGTTGGGAGAGCTGGTGAAAAGGGGGAAGAGATTAAGAAGCACAAATTGGCAGTTACAAAATAGTCATGGGGATGTAAAGTACAGCATAAGGAATATAGTCAATGATACGGTAATAACTGTATATAGTGCCAGGTGGGTACCAGACTAATGGGAGGGAGGATCACTTCATAAATTATATAAATTTCTAACCACTATGTTGTATGCCTGAAATTAATATAAAATAATGTTGAATGTCAACTGTAATTGAAAAATAAAATAAATTAATTTAAAAACATTTTTAGAGATTGCAAGTACAATGCTCTGTTAATTAATTTCTCTTAAAATCCAACCAAGTCCTCCTTAGAACGTTTAATAGTTCTCTTTCTGAATCATATTTAATATCAATTCTTGGTTTAAAGGTATCATCATTCCTCCCTTTACTACTATTATTTATCAAACCTTGTATTTCTTCTCTTCAACTCATACCTTTGCTCTAGGAAAATCCAATCTATTCATTCGCTAATCCACTAACTCACTGTTTCATTCCTACACTTAGGCATGTACACCCGTCACTCCCCTCAGGTAGACTGTCCTCTCCTTTACTCCCACCCAATTCTCAGATGACTACTTTCTCTCACAAACTGTTTCTGACTAATTAACCTGTAACTTTTAATAATAAGATGAACCAATTTGTTCTTACACTCTTAATTTAACAACTTATCCTAATCTGTTCTTTATCTTGTTAAGCAGGCATTGCTTCCGAGAAGATAAAGGTGGTGGGTGAGGAATGAAAATATGAGATAATGAGGACATGAGATAGGTGTTACCCTGTAAGGAGAAACCAGCACTAAAAGATAAAAATGGCCAACACCCTCAAAAAGCCTTGGATGGAGTGGTTTTCCTTTAACGTAATAAGTTGACAGGTAGATAACCTCTCAATTATGACCATGTGAGGTGGGGGCTTTAGTAACTGAGACCTGTGTAAAGGTTGTTCACTTCCTGAACAACCTTTTAAACACTTTTTTTGCCAGAGTTTTTCCAAAATGAGAGCCTGTGCCCTAGTTTCTAGGAGTGGATTTGGGGTCAGTCCATCTTTAAATGTGAAGTCAGACTTCCAACCAAGAACTATATATAATACTGGGGAAATTAACTATCATAACCATTTTAACACTTATTGACCGTGTTTTACGAGGTCTGATAATTAAGTTCACGAACTCATCCTAGAAAAACTGCTACGTACCTCCTTGATGAATATCACTACAGTCACTTTTGAAGTACTCCCCTTGGGAAGCTATGCACTGATGCCAGTGCCTAGTCGACCCTTCAAAGCAATTTTGGAACTCTTTTTCTGGAATGGCCATCATAGCTATCATTGTATTACCCTTGATGTCCTGAATGTCTTCAAAATGTCTTCCATTCAGGGGCGACCAGTTAGTTCAGGTGGTAAGCTGTTTCAGCATTTTCAAATTGTAAACTAGGTTAACTGTTTGTCCAGTTGGTACAAATTCATAATGAATAATCCCTCTGATATCAAAAGAGGTTAGCAACATTGTTTTGATTCTTGATTTGTACTGATGGAAACATTTTGGTTATGGAGAATTGGCTGACTTCCTTTGTGCACTTTGACACTTTGTTTAAGGGTCGTATTGGTACATCCATGTTTCATCACCAGTGATAACATGGCCCAAAACATCATCTTGCCTCTCCAAAAGGTCTTGGGAAACTTCAACTCTCCTTTGCTTTTGTTCATCGGTGAGCTCTTTTGGGGCCATTTTTGCACACACCTTTCTCATGTCAAGATTTTCAGTTAAGATTTTCCTAACTGTTTCTCTATCGATATTTACTTAGTCTGCTATGTTTCTCATAGTCAGCTGATGATTTTGACACACAATTCAACAAATTTTGCAATGTTTTTATCAGTTCTGCTCATTACTGGCCACCCTGACCTCTCTTTATCAGTGACGCGTACTCTCCCCTCAAAAAAAGTTTAATCCATTCACACAATGCCATTTTCTTAATGGCATTATCCCCATAAACTTGGAATAACATGTCCTTGACTTCACTTCCACTCTTGCCAAGTTTAACAAGAAATTTAATGTTTGTTGGTTGCCCTAATTCAAGCTCAGGCATTCTCGTGACTGCACACAAAGACACGCAACAATAATGAACTCCACTCAGCAAGACACCATCACTCATCAACATGAACACAGCTGTGAGACACTGATCAAGATTATGAAACCTTACCAAGCTGTTTTTATAGTAGTGACAACATAAGTGCACGATGGCAGATTCGCGAACTTAATTGTCACACCTCATATATACCTATCTCTATACATGCTAAGGCCTGTAGAAGATAGAAATAATGTAAAATAATGTATAGTATTTTTATATACACACATAAACATACATACTCATGTACCAAGAATATTTACAGACCTGAAAAGTTATGTAACAATACGTGACATAACAATACTTTAGATCCCAAATAGATTAGTATTATTAACATAAGTAAGTGCCACAGGAGTTCAGAGGAAAAGTTCAAGAAGGAAAGGATACTTCATTTGAACCTTAAAAGATGAATCAATTCTGAGTGACAAATTAAGTAATAAAGGCCACTCTCTTTATGTGGATGATGGGGAAAGTCCTGCATAAACAAAATTTTCACCTTAAAAAATTAGATGAACTTGAAAAATAGGATGAGATCTATACTATGGAAGACCTTAAATAGCAAGCTAAAGAGTTTGATTTTTACTTTTGCTATTGAATACATAGGTATATTAATAATGTTACTGCCAAAGAAGGTAACAAAACAGACTATTTGCCTGAGTTAGTTCAGTTTTCTCAATTATTTTCCTGAAAATATATCTATTCTCAAAGGTGGATCAGAATTTTCTTGAACAGTTTTAGATAATGATCACTCTTACTTAAAAGTGTCCCTAGGAATAATTGCAAAATTTAAATACAAGTAGTATAGCTCTCTTTTAAACAATAAGTCAGAAATAACTGAATCTTTTTCATACATCTGGGGATTCGATAGGAATACTCCTATAATTTTGTGTTTCTCAGAAATAGCTCAAAGTCCAATAGATTTGTTAATTCTATTCTCTTGGGAAAGTTTGTGGGTTCAAAAACATTTTTTAAATTAACTTTAGATAATTTGCTTATCAGTGACATTTGAGAATTAATTTTTATAAGTTTCAGAATGAAAATTGAAGACTCAGTTTTTTTGAGTCTAAAAAGCATGGGAAAATTAGTTCACAAATCCTAATGAAAAATGTAAAGCTAAGGATACTATTCCAAGATTTACTATAAAAAATTTACCTTTATTTGCATGTTACATAAATGTATAAATATCTTTATTCACATGCTAAATAAACTTAGAGTTTATTAGTCTTTTTACCTCATGTTATTTCAAAGATGAGAGAAAATACTATCTTTGAAAAGATATGAACTGGAAATTCATAGAATAAATTAGAACTAAAATACACCTGAGCCATGCTATCAGGGAAACCAAGTCCATGAGCTAGAACCACAATTAAGTAAAACAATTTATAATATGGTTTTTACCGCATATAACAAGACTATGTATGTGTGATACAGTGTAATAAAATAGATCTACTTTACTATAACACTCGAAAATGAAAATTGTACTTTCCACAGTATATACCAATTATGAAAACACTTTCATATGCAGTGTTTCATTTGGCCCTCACAAATATCCTGTGAAGTAGGGAAAGAGGGTAATATTTTCGCTTTTTTGACAACGATGAGACGGAGTTCTTAGTAGGAAATCCAGAGCTAGAATCCATGCATTCTAATTTAGCAGTATCACCATTTCACCACACTGCCTCTCTAGCTATTATCAGTGTAAGGGTCCAGTGCATTTCAGTTGTAAAGGTCAACTTCTTGGGTTTATTCACAGCATAAAGTGGGTTAAAATTTCTATTATGTCTGGGATAGGAAGGTGAGTTTATCATTTTTATATTTTTTTATACATGTTATGTTTAAAGGTCTACTCTTAATCAAGGTGAAAATTGTATATGGATATATTTATGTATAGTGAAGTTGGCAGAGAAATATATTTATATAAAATAAAGTGTTTTTTTCACAGAGCTTTCCATAAAGTCATATAAGTACTCTCAACAGACTATACACTATCAATGGAAACAAAATAATGATCTTAAAAGGAATTTAAAAGCATTCAACAGCTGTCAGAAGTTCATTTGAACCATAAAATTGTACATCTTTGGGAAATAAGTAAGATAATGCTCCATTGTTGTACTACTAAATCTTTTTAAGAAAATTTGTCTTACACAAATAGATAAAAAGCTCTCATGCAAAACAAAATTATAAAAAAAAAACTACTCAGATTTTTTGGGTAGATTCCCAAAAGAGGGATTGCTGGGTCATATGGTACCTAATTCTATCCTTAATTTTTTGAGGAACCTCCACACTGCCTTCCATAGAGGCTGCACCGATCTGCATTTCCACTGACAGTGTATCTGAAAACATTTACCCATAAAGGTATATGTGCTCCAATGTTCATTGCAGCTTTATTTACAGTGGCCAAGACATAGAAACAATGAAAGTGTCCTTCGATAGATGATTGGATAAAGAAGATCTGGTATATATACACAATGGAATACTATTCTGCCATAAGAAAAGATGAAATAGTGCCATTTGCAGCAACATGGATGGATCTTGAGATTATTATGCTAAGCGAAGTAAGTCAGACAGAAAAAGTTGAAAACTATATGATTTCACTGATATGTGGGATATAAAGCTAAGAGCAACAAAGTAACAAGACAAACAAAGAAATAAAAAGTAATAGACACAGACAATAGTTTAGTGGTTACTAGAGAGTAGGTAAGGGGGGAAAGGTAAGCGGGGAGATGAGGGTAAAAGGGATTAAATAGATGGTGATGGAAGGAGAACTGACTCTGGGTGGTGAGCACACAATGTGATATATAGCTGATGTGTTACAGAATTGTACACCTGAAATCTACGTAACTTTACTAACCATTGTCACCTCATATTAAAAAAAATCTACTCAAAAAAATATTGATTTTAATAATGCTGAAATATTTAAACAAGTTAATATATTTTCTATGTTGTCTCTGTGAATTACTTCTCTACCAAAAACATATATATTAAGGATATGCAAAACAAAGAAAATACTATATACACAAGAAATTAATTTTATTTCTCTGAATCCTTAGTTTGATAATCTGAAGTATTATTACGAAACACATACCCAGGATTTTATTGTGAAGGTCAAATGTTAACATTGCAGCATAGATTCAGAAAGGATAACTTCCCAATATATTTTATATTATTACAGTATAATCTGCATGCAAAACCATGCCATGAATTTAGTAATTTATATGAATGTAGTTCTACAAAGCATGTTTAACATACCATTTTAATTCTGTCATACAACATAGAAAGTCAAATTTCTAAAACTGAAAAAAAAGTGATTCGACTCATGGGCTACAATGATGGGCAAATATTATATATCAAATGTAAAGCAGAGATACCTGAGTCATACCTTCCTACCTTGGCCTCTGCAGCCCTTTCTAAACTTAAGACCTCTCTTCCAACACTCAATACCACAGTGGCTACCTAGATCTTATTCATTCATTTATTTTACAATTCTGTTATGCAGAATAGGGCTAGGTGCTATTCCAGGTATTAAGGAGACAGCAGTCAGCAAGACAATGTTCCTCCTCATGAAATTTATATTCTAGTAGGAGAGAAATACAATAAACAAGGAAACAAATATATCAGATATATTGTATGTATAGGTGTATACACACACACACACACAAATATATATCAGGTAGAGGTAAACACTATAAAAAATAATAAAGCGGGCTGGCCAAGTGGCACGTTGATTAAGAACTGGCTTGGGATGCCAGAGGGCCCCGGTTCGGATCCCACATATGAGGGCCAGTGACACTGCCCTCTACAGCTAAGATGCTGAACAACAGCCTGACCTGGAGCTGGGCTGCTGTGGGTCGCCAGCGATGGCGTAGGCTGCAGCCCGCTGCTGCAGTGGACTGCCATAAGCTACCGTGTGTAGCTAGCAGCCAGCGTGAGCGGCCATCCAGAAGCCGGCGACTGATCTGCCTCACCCGGGAAGAGCACAATGATGGTGCCAGCTTGGGCCAGTGAAGCAACATCCTCCACATCTAGATGGAAGAACAAAACGACAGCAACTTGTCTGTTCCCCTTCCCCCGATTCCCCAGCGCTGTTCCCCTCCCCCAACTCCCCAATAAAATCTTTAAAAAAAATAAAAAGTAAAAAATAAAGCAAGGTAAAAGGACAGAAAGTGATGGTGAAAGGGATTATTTTTGACAAGGTGGGAAAGAAAGTACTCTGAGAACGACATGTGAAGAATAGGTGAAGCTTTGTGGACAATGTTCCAGGCAGGGGGAACAAAAAAGTTCTTGAGACAGGACTGAGCTCGGTGTGAATTAACAAGATCAAAGTGAATGAGGGGGGATCTGGTAAGAGATGAGTTGGTAAGAGAGGGAAGCAGTGCCTTATCAAGCCTCACAAGGGCTATATGAAGGAGTGTGGACTTTTACTCTAATAGGAGTTGAAAGCCACTACAGAGCCTAAAGGGGGAGTTACAAGGTCTGATTTATGTTTTGGGGGGGGGGGGAATCACTCTGACTGTAGAGAAGATTGTAGAAAGGAAAAAGTAGAAGAAAAATTAATGAAGAGGCTATCATACATTTCTTTACCACTTGCATTTTGAGACCCAAAGTAAGTGAGTGGCACATGGTACCTATAGCAAGTTACTCCCAAAACTTAATTTAAGGTTATTCTTTGAGAATGAAATTTGGAAGGATCGAAATGTAAAGGACAGAAGCAGGTATCTGCAGATATTACTCAAGAGAATAATGGTGGATATGAAATTGAAGCCTTTTAGAAAGACCTCAAAATCTAATTTCAAGATAACTAAAGTATAACCTCAAAAAAGTATGATTGGATAGCAACCGTAACTAAAAGATTTAAATTAATCAAATTTATAGCATGTTTAAAAAAATAATGAGCTAAAAAAATGAGAGTGGTATATATTGACGGTTGCAAACCATCAGTCTGCTGGCATATATATTTTTTTGCTTTGTTGTTTATTTGAATTAGTTGCCAACACTGAAAAAAATCAAAAGATTTCATGTGAAAATCCAAATTTCTGTCTTCACTTGAAAAATCCGAAGCTCTGGCACCTTTGTATTCACGCAAGGCAACAATCTGTTAGAGAAAAGCAGCAAGCACATTAATCATTATAAAATTCTAGCTGGAGCTTCTCTAAAATAAATGGGTAAGTTCTTTTACTTCAGTTTTTGAGTAACATGAGACTGTTTTTATGTTGCTTGAAAAAAAAAAAGAAAAAAACAAAGCATTTATCCTGTTGCCAGCTTACATTCAACAAGCATTCATCAAGAACCTATTATAAACCAACACTTGCTATTAGGAGTTTGGAATCTAGGGAATAACTCCAAGGGCACAGGAAATCTACGATGTGATTCACTTTCTTGGAGAGCTTACTGAACATTTATTCTGCCAAAGGGTAAATGCTTATTCCAGGATTGGAGTGTTCAAAGTCTAGTTTCCAGTAGGGTGCCCTGGCTGACCTCCCCAGCTTTGTGTCTGAGGGGCACAACTTCACTGTGCAAGGCCTACAAGGTTTGGGAACTACAGTTGGCCCTCTGTATCCATGGGTTTCGCATCTCAGTATCCAACCAACTGCAGAGAGAAAACAGTATTTTCAACCCATGGTTGGGAATCCAAGGATGCAGAGGGGCGACTATATGCATTGTTCTATGTCATTTTATAGAAGGGACTTGAGCATCTGCAGATTTTGGTACCCATGGGGGTCCTGGAACGATGCCGCGTAGAAACCAAGGAATGATTATAAACAGCCTGGTGCTCGCATGCAGGACCTTTGCCCTGGGCATCAGCTGCTGCCTACGCAATAATCCACTGTTTGGAAATAGACTCAGGGCATAAATTGCTAAATACAAGAAACAAAAGTCAATCAAACAAGTCCTCTCAAAAGGGTTTAGTTATTTTATGTAGGATGTGCAATTAAAAATACTTTTTAAGAACCAGTCGAGTGGCTCAATTGGTTAAAAGCTTGCTCAAGAGTGCGAGTTCTGAGCAACAGGGCCACTGGTTCGATTCCCGGCCCGAGCTGAGCTGCCGCTGAGCTGCCAACAGGTGGCAGGATGACTCAGCTAAAAAAAATAAAACACTTTAAAAAATATCACATCCTTTCCTTTTCTAAGCCACCTGACAAATCAGAAGAGACTAGTCAGGTATACTTTAAGTCCTGTTTGTGCTATTTGCTAAACACCATATCAATATATAGTAATCATTAACCAGGGATAGTTGTCCTCTACAAGTCTATGGAAAGATAGTCTATTTAAACAGCTGAGACCATGAGATGAGAACATAGGATGACCTGACACACTTTTCCTTACCCTTATAAATATTATCAGAAACATAATTTTAGTACCCTGAAAAGCAACATATGAACATAGTGAATTAAATGCTTACATGTAAAAATATATTTTAAAATGCACGGCAAAGTATAAGCAATCTCAGATGTACACGCATGGATATCTAGCCCAGATTTTGGAGTGGATTTTTTATAGAACACATTTCTTCATGAAAAGAGGCTTTGCTTATATTTAAAATTTCAAGACATTAAATATGTAATAGTTTTCCCAATGGCATATGGTTTGAATTGATATTGGTAAATAATTGTACATAAAATGAAATGACACTAGATTAAATGTTAGTAAAAATGACAAAATAAAATACAAGAAGTATAAAGCATTGCACAGGTGTATGCCATAGTACCAGCTGAAAGAATCTTGCAATTACAGGCCTACACTATTTATTCCACTTGTGTGTAATTACATTATATATATGTTTGTTTAGTAATATCAATCCAAGACATCATTTTGAGAATATAATTAACTGGATGGTAGAACAGAATGTGTGTGTGTGTTTTACTATTTTTGTGTTTCTGTATTTCAAACGAGTTGCTCTTTGTTAGCTGTGTTTAACTGCCATCTAGAGTTAAAATGAATCCATTTCTTTTCCCCTCCACTACTCTTTTTCAAAATTTTAGGCATATAAGCCAACATGTTTAACCCCTATTTAATATCAAACAAATATTCTTCAAACAACAAAATTGTAAAATAGTAACTTTTATCCAATTTTTCAAGTACTAATAACATTTCCACTGGCTGCAAATATTTTAGGTTGATTAAAAAGTGAGGCTCACATTTAATCTAATTAAAACATTACTTTTGAATGTATAAACAAGCCAATAAGCAACCCAATATACATTTGGACTTGGTGAAATACATTCAAAACTTAAATAAAATTAATTTGCTGTCTATTTCTATGTTCTTCTATTTGCATTTTTTTCAGAGTTCAAGAAAAGCAGACCCATATAAAAAGATATTCAAGAATTCATGTTTTACCTCTGAAAAACATGATTATAAAAATTAGCCAAATCCCAAGTGTATATTTAACTAAAGTTTTTAATATTCTTACATTGACAGTGACATTTGTATCCATATTTGAGGAGAAGGTTTGTAAGAATAAACCATCAGTGCTCAGCTTTCTATTTTAAAAGTCTTTACTGAAAAGCAATACCAAAAGGATACTTAGGAGAAAAATAAAATCGAATTTGAAAATAAGACCTGATGCTCTAACAAAAGAAGAAGAAATGTATTCCTATGAATGTTAAAAAAGCTAGGTAAGACATTTTCTCATGCTGTTCTTATATAAATGAAGGATATGGATTCAAAAAAAATTATCTGTCCCAACCAAATTAAACCACAACAGCCTTTTCAAACAATATTTTTACACACTATTAGATCCTGAAACAAAGAAGTTGCAATGCAGTAAAACTGCAACTCCTGTTCTTTCAAAGAAAATTATATAAAAGTTTTCAAGCGCATGGATATAGCAAACAATAATGATGATAAAATGGCTGGTGCAAAGAGCCTTGAAATGTTTTCAATAAACACAGTTGCAAAGCATTACAAAAAGATGAGAATGGAAGAATACAATGTTTGCCAAATAAAATATACATTTAAGGAGGTTTTTAATTGCTTACGCAATAGTGGACTAATGATAAAGTTGTTAAAGGACTATAAGAGCAAAAAAAAAAAAACAGCATGAAGAAAATAAAGAAGCAGGCAGGAAGGCTATGAAAGAGAAAATTCCTACTTCAAGAAAAGCCTGAGTCAAAGAGTTATAGAGAGATTAGTGAACATAATTAAAGCTGCTGGAAATCAAGGAGATGAATTGAAAAAAAATTAAACAAAAAACAAAAAACCCTTTATAAATTATACACAGTTGGAAAGGTGTCAGTATAAGACAAAAGGGTGTGTGAGCTTTACATTACTGATATTTGGGAAGTAGAAAAGTATACATATTTACTTTGTATATAACAATTCCCAAGAAGTATCATGTGTGATTTCAATTTTAACTTTCTCAAGTGACTTTTAGAAGAACTAGGGAGGTTTTTAATTTGCTCTCTCAAGAAGGAAAAGCATATGCAAATTCTCACTGGAAATCTTGAGGGTTGAGCATAGTTGTATCAGCATGGCCTGTTCTCTCGCCAAGAATGTAGCTACCAGCTGTGATAATGATTCCTCTATTGCAGAGTTTTATCTGATTGGACCTAGATTGATAGCTGATTTATTGACAAAAGAGCCTAAAGAGGTTTCTGGCTGTAAATTCTCTGTGGTCAAAACTCATCAAGGGCCAATTTAAAACATTTCAGATACATTTTGAGTGTAGAATATTTTTACATAGCAAAATGGACAGTCCACAGCTATGGAAAAAGGTAAAATTCTAATTATTTTATTTATTTATTTATTTATTTAATGTATGTATTTATTGAATATTAATTGAATATTAAAATTACAATTTGATATTATTTTATATTAGTTTCAGGTGTACAGCATAGTGGTTCAACATTTGTATAATTTAGGAGGTGATCCCCCCAATTGTCTGCACCTTCAATGATTTTATTTCAAAGGGAAGAAAAGCAATTTGACCCACTTTGCCAAATTTCATCTGGGATTTCCTGAAACAGGAAGATAAACTGACTCCATTTCAGGCAAGAATTCTTTATATTCTTGGTAATTGTCTTCCCAGAGTAAACCCAAAGGAGGTCTAAAAAGTCTGCATAAAAAGACTCTATCAACTTAACAGAATGTGCTGTTAAGTAATTTGGAGTCTTTGAAACTGTGAAAGATTTTGCAATTCTTTTAATTATCTCTTATTCCATAAAGCTTGTTCTTCCTTTTTCACCCTCAAGCCTTCCTCCTCTGTCCTCACTTCTATTCTCTACTTACCAGTCTCACCTTCTCCAGTAACTCCTTCTCTTCATTACTGTCAAACCTTTATTTCAAAACCCTGACACCAGAAATGAAATCTTCAGAATGGGCGGAAATGAGGAGGAAGCATTCTTCTCCACGCATCCTTTCCACTGGCCCAGATGTCGTCTCATGCACACCCTTCTGTGCACGCTACCTCCTTCACTTGGGAGGCTTCTCATTCCACTCTCCTGCCACCTGATACACCCAATTACAAAGCCAGACCTCCAAATCCCACCCAGTTTTCAGAATCAACCCCCCAGTCTTCCAAAATGCTTGTTTTTCTCTAGCACCCTTATAATGTGCATACTTTTTAATTGCACATTTTCAATATAACGCACATAATTCTTACACTACTAACATCAAACAAGCTGAGATTCATTTACTAGCAGTGTGACCTTGAGTCATTTCTCTAAGCCTCAGTTTTCTCAGCTATAAAAGTGGGGACAGTAAGAGTTCATTCAGCACCCTTGCTCATAGGGTTGTTATGAGGATGAGGTGAGGCAATTCATGCAAAGCGCCTAGCACAGAATGAGCACCCAATAAATATTATTTTTATGTTGTCCGCTGTCATCCTCTAGCTTTTTTTGTATACCTTAAGAGTCCACCCAGCCAGATGCTAGGTTCTAGAGGGCAGATTTTTAAAAACTTACAGATTTTTAATAAATATATCTTTATAGAATTTATGACTAAATGACACAGTACTTTCTAAATAACAAGGCTAAGGGGACAATTACAGTATGCTGGTGCACAGAACTAGTCCAGGGTTAGGAAATATTAACTTCACTACACATTGATAGAATGTCCCATTATGGGGGCTACGTGTTACCTAGAAGGTTGCAAAAATTTGCATAGCTCATGAATACCTCACTACAGAGAGTACTCAAATTTACCTAATAAATACAGAAGCTGTATACTAGTAGATAGTCTGCAATTGCCAGAGAGTCTTCGTCCCAGCCCCATGTCTCACAGAAAGGCTCAACTGTGAGCTACGTCATGAGGAGGGAAGCAGTCGTAGCAGATCTTTAAGTAGAGAGTAAGTACTTTTCTGGGATGCTCTAAAATAAATTATCACTGCCTATGCAGATAACCTCTAAGTATTCGTGAGCTCTTCCTGCCTACTGTTCTAAAACTCGCATGAAAATTTCCAAAGTATTCCTTAGTTCACTGCAAAGGCTGACAATGACCTAAAAAAACTGGACTCAAAGTTCAAAGAATTGAATTTGTCCCAACTGTGTCACTAGGCAAACTTATACAAAGCAGGGAAATGAGCAAAGTTTGTTTTAAGCAACATACAAATGCTTTAATGTGCACTCTGTTCTCTAGTTCATGTAACCCATTGCCAACTTAAGAAAAATCCTTATTTGTTAAAAAAAAAAATCCTTTTATGTAAAAAACATGAACAAGAATGTCATGCAACCATGCAAAAGCTCTATTTCATTCCTAGAACACAGGCTCAATCAAGGGTCTATTTTTCAGCTTTACTAAGTAAGGTTGTGGAACAGCCTAGTCAAAGATCCCATCAGCTGAAGACCGACAGACCTCTCTCACCTATGATGAAATTTCAGTCGGGGAATTATTTCGTCCATTCATTGAAAATATTTACTGAGCACTTATATGGCAGGCAGTTCTAGTTGCTGAGGATGCAGCAGCAAATAAAAGAGACAACAATACCTGGTCTCAGGGCATTCAGATTCTAGTACGGGGTGCAACTGGTAAATAACGAACAAGTGATATGTGGAATGATGCTGTGTTGTGGAGAAAAATAAAGCAGGAGAAAGAGGACAGAGAGAAGAAGTAGAGCTGCAATCTTATCCTGGAGGTTCCGGGAATGCTTTGAGGAAACAGCATTGAAAGACGAGGAACTGAGTCTGTGTTAGTATCGGGAAGGGGCTGGATTTCCAAGCAAAGGAAACATGAAGTGTCATAGTCCCGAAGCAGGAGCTAAGTTTTCTGTAGGTATTTTGGAAAGAAAAAAATAAAAGACACCTGGATTGGAGTCCTAGCTCTTTGCCCTTTACTAACTCAGTAACTTTTAGGAAGAAAACAATTTTACCTCTCTTGAACCCCAGTTTTTTCCTCTGCAATTACGAGTGTACCACGTGCCTCACAGTTATTGAAAGGGGGACGGGGGCGGGGGTTGGGGGGAAGGATGTTTAAGAATGCACTTTACATCGGGTAAGGGATGACTCCCAAGTGTGTATCCCGAGGGCTGTGGGAAATTTAATAAAGGCTCTGCTGGCTTCAAGCTATGACCTCAATAAATGACCAAGATCGCTTCCTCTCTGTCGAATGAGGCCAATGGTACCTAAATTCACCAGGTGTGGGGATTCGATGAATGAGATAATCCACGTAAATACAGCCACTGACACACAAAATCCAAGACGTGGGTGCGAACTACACGCTGGCAGGGGCTTCGCTCCTGTGCTCAGCACTGGACTCCCAGGGTGAAGTTCATCGTAAAGTCCTTTTAGTGACTGTAAAGTCCTTTGGACTAATTTGAAAGAGTTTTTCCTCATGTCCACATTCTACTGTGACATTCTAGCTTGAACGAAATCAGCTTCTCTCTCCGAAGCGTTCCGAACATATTCAGCTCCCATTTGAAAAGGCCTTGAAATTGAGCTACCGCCAAATGGAACTCCCCAGGGTTCGTAACGACCGCCTCAGGGACCCCGCCGGGCCGAGCAGCGCCACCTAACTACCCCTGCGCGCCAGAGGCCCGCCTTTTATAATGCTGTGCTGGCAACTCTGGTTGCGCATGCGCAAAGATGGTGGCGTGGCCACGCCCAGGCCTGCGCTGTGACCCAGCCTCGGCACCGACACCGCGCCTTTCTGGAAGAGGTCGGAGTGGGCCTGGGTGAGTGAAGTCTCACAGCATCACGGCACAGGTGGGTGCTCTGATTGTCCGAGGCGGCACTGGTGCCTGCAGGGCCGGTGGGGAGGCTGCTGCTAAGCGGGAAGAGCTGGGATGATGAGGAAAGTTTATGAGTCCTTGGGGTGTAAGCGGGAGTTGAGGTGGTGGGAGGGCTGAGGACTCCGAGACGGTGCAGATCTTCGGTTCAAAAGGCAGGATTTGTTGTGAGGTTAGTCTGAAGTGCTAATGGCAGGCGTAACAGAAAAGAAGTTACCACGGACTCCCTTCCTGGGATTTCCTTGGCGCTGCGATGGAAACCGGGAGGAAAGAAGCGACGATTGGCCTGCATTGATTTTAGCGGAAAATACCTGTAACTCGATACTTGCTGGGGACCCCATGAGCGACTGCTGTCCGTGGTGCTGAAGACAAGACCCCAGTGCCTAGAGGAAGAAACACGATGAGGGCAGGGGGATGTCTCTAATTAGGTGGCTGGGCTCAGAGCCCTCCTCTCAGTACGTGTGTGCTGAAGGAAGAGCTCAATCTTCCCATCAGCGCTGGACACTCAGGCGATTAGATGTCAGTATTTAAGTTCATACAATTTAGAAAAGCCAGTGCTTCATTCTAGGAAGGAATTTCATTTCTGTTTTGTTTCCCCTTACAGCAGGCACCGTCAACTTGTGCACCCAAGCAGATGATTTGCCTTCATGCTCCGAGTCTTCAGAGCCGTTCACTAGACCTCTCTCTTCAGCCAGGGTGAGCTTGCTCATGTGCCATGAAAATGGGCTTTCCTCCCTCAACTTTCCCAATGAGAGTCCTGAGCGGCCAGGGTCAGGTGAAGGGACGAACTGTGCTTTCCCCCACAATTACACATGAAAAAGACTTTTTTATTTGGAAAAGAGATGGTAGGACTGGGCAATCTTCCAATAAAGGAAAGACCATGAATTTTCAGTTGGTTCTCATACTTGTTTGCCTTTCTGTCTGTGTGTGTGCATATGCGTGAGCGATGGTGTTCCTGTGCTGAATTTTACAGAGTGGATTTTTTTTCTGTTGATTCAATAAAATATTTAATAGACTTAGTACCAGCTGCTTGTTTGTTTTGAATTCTGGTTAAGGTTAAAATGTGGGGGAAAAAGAAGGGAAAATGTGAAACATGTTGAGTTTACCTGATTCATGCTATTCTTGGGTGCATCTGGCCTAAGAAGAACTATTCATCGCAAATAAAAATGTATTTAAATGCATTCTTTCATTTCATACATTATTACATCTCAAGTTTTATTTTTCTCTTCTGAGAGAACCAACAGGCTGAGGTACTAAAATGATCAAATATTACAAAGCTGAGGACATGTGGTATAACTAACTTCAAATGTTTTTATTACTTAGCAGAAAGCTTATAAGGCAGCTTCAACTAAAGATGACTTCCTTGTTTGCTCAAGAAATTCGCCTTTCTAAAAGACATGAAGAAATGTAAGTTTTTTTTAAAAAGGCTAATCTAAATGAATAAATTATACTGGCTTTATTAGTGAAACATGTGCACAGGAAGACTTAAAAATCGAAAGTTTGTCATTTAAATTTTCTGACACAAGATTTGGTGTTAGAGAATGTCACTGTCTCTTAAGAATAACAAAGATTAAAAGGTATAATTATGTTCTTATGTTCTATATCTTTTTACTTTTTGTTACTGATATTACCCTTTCTAAGCTACACACTGATATTTAATGGACTTCTCTAAGCCTCTTACCCAGCTTCATGGGTACTACACCTGTGCACCCATAGGCCCTGTACTTGGTTTAATGCTCTAATATCGCAGTTTTGAAATTTCTAATAATTTTTAACAAGGGGCCCCACATTTTTATTTTGTATTGGGCCCTGCAAAGTATATAGCCAGTCTTACGCTTATATTTAGTATTAACCCGTCTCCACCTCTGTCTGTGGACTGTCATGTTTTCCTTTTCTCTAATTACCAGGACCTCTTCCTTGGCCTGCTAAGATAATTTCTATACAAAAGTGATTGCTCAAATGTCACAATTTTAGTTCTACTCTCAATAACAGCCCTATGAAACATAGTGGGGTTTTTTTAAAGATTATCAGTGATAATTTTTAAATTTTATTGGGGAACAGTGTGTTTTTTCAGGGAACAATGTGTGTTTCCCAGGACCCATCAGCTCCAAGTCAGGTAGTTGTCCTTCAGTCTTAGTTGTGGAGGGTGCAGCTCAGCTCTAAGTTCAGTGGCCGTTTTCAATCTATTATAGTTGCAGGGGGTGCAGCCCACCATCCCATGCGGGAGTCGACCAGCAACCCTGTTGCTCAGAGCATGCGCTCTAACCAGCTGAACCACCCAGCTGTCCTGAAACATAGTGTTTCTCGATAATCTCAACAACTATTTGGAAAATGGTTAGACTGTCATATATACCACTTACATCTTTTTTTTTTTTAATCATTGGACCTATTTACATATTAATCATTTAAGAGGACCAAAAACTTGTAAAATGAGCATTTAACCAGTGACTTTTAAAGTATATTATATATAATAAAGTAGTTTGATAACTTGCTCACAAGTTTTTACATCTTTCTTTAATTACTTTTACCTCGTTGTGAGTATATATACGTATACACAGTGTCTCACTCAAATATGGAGCCATCATCTTTCTCTGGGGAAAAAAAAGGAGGAAAAAATATTTATATTGCCCTTTAAACATATGGAAGTTTAGCACAATTCTAAATGTGTAACATGAGATTCAGGGGTATTGAAGTGTTAAGCAGAAGGTTTCGTATAGCAAGTTATATCGATGTATGTGTGTGCGGAGGTATATATAAGTATGTGTACAAAGGGATATGTATTACAGTTTGCATTTTCACCAAAAATTAAACATATTTTCAGCACTCAAATAATTTCAGAAGACCAGAGAGGCTAAAGACAGAAGCACGTACTTATAGTATATATGTTAATGAAAATAAAAATAATTTTATCCAGATTTAAGACTTATTGAACTACCAAAGTTTTTCACTGTCTTATTAATAGACATTATAATTGGCTTTCAAAATAGGTTGAACTTGAAGTGAAATATTATTAAGAAATGAATGTTTTATATTGGTCAAGCAATAAAATGTTTACTTTTTTAAAAAAACTTTATATAATAATTTTCATTTTTTTCTAGAATATCACAAAGATTAATGTTACTTCAACAAATGGAGAATAAAGTTGGAGATCAAAACAAGGAAAAGGCATCTCAGATTCAAGCAGCTGAGACTGCTTTTAAAAGGAACCTTAGTCTTTTAAAAGTAAGTTTCCATGACTTGAGTATAGAGATTTTTCCCACCTTTGCAAAATGGTTTTAAATGAATTTCATAATTGTGACTTATGCAATGTCTTTTTATGAGTAATAAGTGGAATTAATGAAGCACCATCTATTTTTCAGACCCATAAAATAATTAGCATATGGACTCTCATTTTTTAAAAGGAAAATCCTGAAGTTTGCTTAAGCTATATGTTTTCAATCAACCAGAAAATCAATGACTACAGAAGGAATTTTAAGGTCATATTTTGGGCAAGAAGTAATAATTACGAGATGAAACTTCCCATCTTTCATCTTCTATTTGTACGGAGATCCTGAAATACCATAGAGTACCTATAATGTAGTTAGATCTAACTCAAAACTATTTAGCATCATAAAAACAAAAACAATTTGAATTTGCCCTACTGGAGCCATAGTCAACGCATAGAATTCATAGCTAAGATAACAGATTTCCAAGATGTCTTTCCAAGATGTCTATTGATGGTGATGGAGGGGGTGGTCAAAGTGTGTGATTGCGTAGGGCCTCACCATTTGGCCAATGTGCCCACTTGGAGTAGAATCATATGTGTAACATTTTTGGCTGCTTGCTGTACTTTGCTTCCAAAATTGTATGGCTTCATCCATAATTAAAACCCTAAAAGTTTGCCTCCAGTCAAGCTTCCAAGAGATCCTATGACTAAAACATTTGGTAGTAAGGCTATATTATTTAAGTTATAAAGCAGTGTTTTCAGTTTTTTATTGTTAAATATTTTCATCGATAGGCATAATATAGTTATCTTCTGTCCTCACTAGATAAAGGAAGAGAAAATTCAGTTATCTTCTCAGCTTCTGGCAGTTTGATCCACAGTAATTTAAGTCACAGCCATAGTGCTACCAAAGCATTCTATATTGCCATATGTCTTACTTGCCCAATGGTGTTTGCAATATTTATTTTTAAATGGAAATGTATAGGGTAATCTGGAATTTGCTGTGAAAAGTCAGAAAAAGTAAGTTAGAAGGCTGAAAGGCTTGGTTACTACTTACCTGCAGCAAGTGCAGGTAATATTTGGTTTTCAAGCATCCTCCTTTTAATGAGCAGGCATTTGATAAATTCCCAGAGGAGCCTTACTATTGAGTTAGTTCTGGTTAGAAAGTGGAGATAACAAAATAAGTATAAATCAGAGTTCTTTACATCAAATAGCTAGCAGACTTAGTTGATGACATAAGGTTGTCACAAACAAAATGAGACTTTATATGATCAAACATTAAGTTATGTGGAATACTCAGCACTCCTATTATAGGGAGAAGTATAAAAAAAATCTCTGAGAACTAGAATATTCTAAGAGGTCTCAGAGAGGAAGCTAAGCTGGAGTTGTGTTTGAATAGGCAGAAGGCAAGGCTGCATTCTTACGGAAGAGACAACAGCAGAAGCATGAGTGGCCCTATGAACGTTCATGGGACTATGAGCTAACTAGTTTGGGAAGTTAGAGGAAACGAGGTTGGATCTGTATTGTGAGACCAAATGAGCAAGTTAAGTCTTGATATGTAGAGATAATATAGTACTGGAAATGTTTGAGCAAAAGAAAAAGAGAGACTTATGTAAGAAACATATGAATGGGTATTTAAGAAGGATTCATTTGCTATTTAGATGCAAAGTGATATCAAGAATGGAAATATTGGTTATAATAGTAGCTATAAAATCACTCATATCCAGAAGGAAGAAAATGAACCTAGTTTCATAGTCGTGAGAAAGTAGTGTGATATGGTTTTTCCCTGAGTATCAAAGTAATATAGTCTCACTGTAAAAAAACTTCAAAGAGCAAAGATGAAATAATGTCCATGTCATCCTGCCTATCTAGAAATTAATATATTTTTGTATATTTCCTTAGTCTTTTTATAAACATTTATTGAGCACCTATTACATCCCAGACACAATGCTTGCTGTCACAGGTCCTGTCATTTCCCTGCTTTTTTTTACATATTTTGAATAATTGTATATGCAATTTTTTTATCCTGTTTTTCATATTATGTGTTTTTTTTTAACTTTGGAAATAACTTTAATGGCTCTACCATAGAAGTTACTGTGAAAGCAAAATGAATAGGACTTGATTACTGAATTTTGAATTGGGAGAGGCTTTAAAAAGCATATAGATTAGATTGTCATCCAAAGGTTTTTATTTTTTTCAGCATAAAAGCTTTTCATAGAGATGTAAAATAGATCAAAGTGACCTGCTTTGGCCAAAAGCCCCACTATTCAGCCCTTCCTTGCCTGCCCTGCTGTGGCTCTAAGGAACTGTGAAAACCACCGATCTGCCCTAACCCCTTAGTTTAGAGATATGGACACCATAGTAAATACTCCTAATACCCCTTGTTGAGAACAGGTTAAGTTACATCAGGATCTGTACTTACACGTATAGAACATGCTTCAAAAATGGTCTCATTAAAACTTGGAAGTATTCCTCTAAAGATAGTAACAAAATAAGGATGCTCTCTATCACCCATCCATTTTGACCTTATTTAGATGTTCTGACCAATATAATAAACTTTAAAAGGAAATGAGATTTGGGCAGCCAGTTAGCTCAGGTGGTTAGAATGCAGGCTCATAACACCAAGGTTGCCGGTTCGATTCCCATATGGGCCCAGGAGCTGCACCCTCCACAACTATTGGGCTGTCAGAAAAGTCATGACGCATTTTTGCAATGAAAAACAGAAAAAATACGTCATGACTTTTCCGACAACCCAGTAGATTCAAGACAACTACTTGACTTGGAGCTGATGGGTCCTGGAAAAACACACTGTTCCCCAATAAAATTTCTTAATAAAACCCAAAAAATCATTAAAAGAAAAAAAGGGAGTGAGCTTTATCTTTTGGAAAGGAAGCTACAACACTAGCATTTTTAAATGGTTATATACTTAGAAAAGTCAAAACTGTTTTAAAGGCTAGTGTATAATGAGTTGAGTAAAATTAATGGGTAAAAGGTAAATATAAAAATCAATAGCAATCCTATACATACAGCTGGAAAATATGAGAGATCACTTTCACATTAGCAAAATTGTAAAATACTTGGGAATGCTCTTGACAAGGTTTATACATGAATGGTATAAAGAGAATTATTACACTTCAATGGGAGATTTAAGAGAAAGCTTAAGTGGAGACACATGCCTTAACCTCTTCACTGCGTTAATTGATTTCTATTATAGTTCGTTCTCCAAAATGTGTCAAAAATCCACAGGAAATAATTACAGTATTTATATTTTTAAGTAAATACAGTTAAGGTGCTACATTTTATTAAAATAAATGATTAAAGTATAAAAATTTCCTATTGTTATTCATTCTTGAAAAATATAAAAATAGATAAAATGTACATCTGCTCTCCTAAACTTCCTTTCTGGAACACTGAGCTCATGGGGTAAAGTCGAACGCTCAGTCAACGGCATGGAAATATCATTCGACTATAGATGAACGTTGCAGTGAAAATATTAATCCTGATTGGGGAGACTATTATTTTTCTAAAGCCAGTGATCACAAAATTATTTTTAGCTTTAATAAAACCAACAAAATGTGCATCAAAGCCAGTAAAATTTCTATAAATGCATTTGGAAAAATAAATTAGCAAGAATATCAAAGGGTGTTTTTCAAAAGAGTAGCAATAAGGAAGACACTAGTCCCATCAAAGATTCAAACACATTAGTAAAAGAATGAATATGAATGTAAGTAGTGAAGAAAACTCACAGTGAGTGTTTAAATCAGTAAATACCCTAACAGATAGTGGACTTTGAAAATAGGCTGAGAGAGTTTTTCCTGTTAGTATTAATAAAATGAAATTTGCTTTTTTTTTTTTTAAAGATTTTATTGGGGAATTAGGGGAGGGGAAGGGGACCTGTCCTTTTGTTCTTCAGTCTAGTTGTGGAGGACGTCACTTCACTGCCATTGGTATTATCATTGCGCTCTTACCAGGTGAGGCAGATCGGACGCCGGCCACTGGACAGCTGCTCACGGTGGCTCTTGGTAGCTTACGAAAGCTCATTCCAGCTGCCAGCCAGCCCCTGTAGCTTATGGAGCCCACTGCAGTCCCCCTGCAGCCTACGCCATCGCTGGCGACTCACGGCAGCCCAGCTCCAGGTCGAGCTGTTGTTCACCATCTTAGCTGTAGAGGGCGCAGTGTCACTGGCTGTAATGTGGGATCCGAACCGGGGCCCTGCTGCTCAGAGCTGGCGTCCCAAGCCAGCTCTTAACCAATGCGCCACTAGGCCAGCCCTGTCTGCCTTTTAAAAACATAAACATAGGGCCGGCCAAGTGGCGCGATGGTTAAGAGCTGGCTTGGGACTCCACAGGGCCCTGGTTCAGATCCCACATATGAGGGCCAGTGACACTGCCCTCCACAGCTAAGATGAACAACAGCTCAACCTGGAGCTAGGCTGTTGAGAGTCGCTGGCGACGGCATAGGCTGCAGCCCCTGTGGCAGTGGGTTGCTATGGGCTACTGTATGTAGCCAACAGCCAGCGAGAGCAGCCAGCAGCCGCTGTGAGCAGCCGTCCAGAAGCCGGCGACTGATCTGCCTTGCTCGGGAAGAGCGCAATGATGGTGCCAACTTGGGCCAGTGAAGCAACGTCCTCCACAACTAGACTGGAGAACAAAAAGGACAGCAACTTGTCTGTTCCCCTTCCCCCAATTCCCCAGCACTGTTCCCATCCCCCCAATTCCCCAATAAAAATCTTTTTAAAATAAATAAATAAATAAAAATAAAAACATAAACATAACTGGTATGGATTTGTAAGAGAAAGAGAGGATTTTGTTTCTATAAATATTTCCATAATATAAACTATCATCTCTCCCACCTTTCTCCCCACCAAATGTATTATTTTTTTTAAGATTTTTATTGGGGAATTGGGGAGGGGAACAGTGTTGGAGAATTGGGGAACGGGAACATTGTGTTTTTTCAGGTCCCATCATCTCCAAGTCAAGTTGTCCTTCAATCTTAGCTGTGGAGGGCACAAGCTCAGCTATAAGTCCAGTCGCCGCTTTCAATCTTAGTTGCTGGTGGGCGTAGTCCACCATCCCATGCGGGAGTCGAACCTGCAACCTTGCTAAGAACACGCGCTCTGAGTGACAGCTCAGCTCGGGCGCAGCTCACTGGCCCATGTGAGAATCCAACCGACGACCCTGTTGCTCAGAGCTCACACTCTTAACCAACTGAGCCACTCGGCCGGCCCTCCTCCCAAAATTTAATTTTATCCAAACAGGCAATTTTGTGGTAACAAATGTCATCTTGTGAGAAAGACGATAAACTCCAGGGTGAGAATGAATGGGAGGAGGGCTACAGAATACTCGCTACACTGAGAAGCCTCCATCAGGCATGTCCCAGAAGCCTTCATGGGACAGCTGGTAGTTAGAGATTTCAACCAACTAACTGCCACCCAGGATGACCAGTGACTTACAGTCCACATCTTTCCTTTTCCTCCCTCACGTTTCTCACTTTCTCCATTTCAATGAAGAATAAGTTTAATGAATGCTTAAATGTTTCTTGTCCCACTGACCCTGTATCTCATGCTTTAGTGATTTATTTTTTCTATTAGTGATTTATTTTTTCTATCCCAGAAATTGCCCCTCTAGCACATTAGAAGATTAAACCCAGCCCAGCCCTAGCTGGGTTCACTGTATATATTTATAGGGAGATACATATTGCTGCGTTGGGAGGGAGAAGACCTCAGTACATGAGTGTGTGCTCATCTTTTACCTTGCCCAGTCATGAGTCAACTCATCTATACAAGCTGCTGAATCCTGCCATGGAATAACATTTACACCATCATCCACACTGGAAACTTGTTTTTTAATTAAGTTATGAAACATGTCATACCTACGTAGAAGAGGGAATAGAAGAATGTACTTCCATATGCTTAGCACTCCGATTCAGTTCTTATCAAAACACAGCTAGTCTTGTTCCATCTGCACTCCTCACCTCTAACCAGCCCCTCAGGTTATTTTGAAGCTAATTTTCAGATATCGCATTGTTTCATCTGTAAATATTTCATTCAGTATATAGCTCTATATATTTCAGAATTTTTCACTAGAAGGACTATTTTAAGAAAAATCACAATATTATCAATCTAAGAAATTTACAATAATTTCTCAAATATCCAATCAGGATTCAGATTTCTTCGATTAACTTAAAACATGTTTTTACAATTGTTTGAATCAGGATCCAAAACAATCCAATTTGTAATTGATTGATAGATATCCTAAATCTCTAAAAGTTCCCCCTCCCCCACCCCTTTCCCCCTTTTAATTTAGTTATTGAAGGAATTGGATCATTTTGCCCTATAGAATTTCCAAGAGTCTGGATATTGCTAAGTACATTGCTGAGGTATCATTTAGTATGTTCCTCTGAGCATTGGAATTCCTATAAATTGAAAAATCTAAGCTGTACAACAGAAATATAATGTGAGCCACATATGCAATTTAAAATTTTCTAGTAACCACTTTCAATAAAATCAAGAGATTCAATAAAATGTTACTAAAATGAATTTCATCACATAGAAAATATTTCAAATGTAATTGCTATTAAGAGTAAATATTTTATATTCTTTTTTCTTACTCAGCCGTCAAGGTTCAGTGCGTATTTTACACTTACAGCACATCTTAATTTGGACACATCTCAAGTGTTCAGCTAATGAGGCTGATGGACTCTGCATGACCAGT
This sequence comes from Hipposideros armiger, assembly GCF_001890085.2. NCBI lineage: Eukaryota > Metazoa > Chordata > Mammalia > Chiroptera > Hipposideridae > Hipposideros > Hipposideros armiger. Next base: position 255,708 of record NW_017732031.1, read on the forward strand.
TCAGAACTGGAGGCCTGATCAGACTCAGGTTCAGTGTTGTGGGGAAGAAACTTTCATAAACACCGGCTGTCTCTCTTTGGAATGTTAGCAGTCACGGATCACAATTGCCTAGAAGTATTCATTAGGGGTTGCAAAAAGTGATATTCAAATTCTGTTATTCCTTTTTATTCACTTGCTGATTATCTGTATGAAGAGCGACTTCCCCTCATTAATTATTTAGTTATGTTGAAATACATTTCGTATAGGAAAATGCATGATGAGTGTTTGAATCTTTCTCTGTAATTAGTTTTCAAAATGATAGTTTAGTTCTCTGGTATCCTCCAAAAGTGACCAATTACAAGTTGTTCTTTCTTTGTAAATATATCTGGGATTTGAAATGTTTCAATCCATTTCAGTTTTTCTTCCTTTGTTGCTCAAATTGTCCTGTTTTTACCAAATGGGAGCCTCTTTGAGTTATCCCCTGAATGTCTTTGACATGATCTAAACAGATAGTTGCCTTTCTTTCTGGTATGATGGGACCTTCCAGGGTCATCATGTGCATTTGCTGCCCAGATGTGGGACTGACCATGGCTCCAAGGAACCCTGGATGCTTTTGGCAGGAAATATGTTTAAAGCTCTCGATCTGGGCACTAGGGGTGTTTATTGCAACTTTTTTTTAAACATAAATGCGATATAGTGTAGGCATAAGTGCACATAAGTCTTCAGTAAAAATCTGTTGAATGAATATAATTATAAGGCCATAGCAGTGAGAATGACATGGAAAGGCTAGAGGAGACATCCTGAAGCTTTGAATTTTTAAATAACAGGGAGTAAGAAAAGTTAGAGGATATATATAGCACAGGTATCTGGGTGAGTAGAATCCCCACTATTATACATTCAATACATCGAGGAAGAAGAAGATGAGTTTAGTTTTATTAGGTTGAGAAATAAGGGCTTGGAAGAAAAGTTATCCATCCTTCTACATGAATGGTTGAAGCTAGATAAGAGACAGTTTTGGAGGAAGAAAAAGTAAAAAGATGAAGACAGATGTCACAAATCTTAAGAAAGCCCACACTTAGCATGAAGGTCTAAAAAAGGAGCCAGCTAAGGAGAAAGTGAAGTAAGAGTCAGAGAGGTAAGCAAAACATCTAAGGAAGTGAAATCTCACTTCAGGAAGAATTTCTCTGGGGGGTGATAATCTCTTGTGGAAATGCTGCAGAGATGACAGTCACGTCACTAACCATAGGCCTGCTTTACCAGCCCACGTGTCCCTACTCAATCTCTCGTGTGCAGATCTGATCTTCTATTAAGAGACATTCAGTATCCTTATTTTCTGGTCTTTAAGAAAAATGTTTATAATCCTATCTACACGTGCTGGTGACACCCAGATCTACCATTAAAAAAAAAACCTCTAACTTCTTAAAATCATGGTATAATTGGGCGTGTGATTTTATTCTATTTGTTTTAGAAAAGTAAAAAATAATTTTTCTAGGACCTTGGCAAAAATCTCAATGTAATCACTGAAGAAGTAGTCTTCTCTGTTGTAGTATCGACATCGAAAGCTCCTTATCATGTGTCTTAGACGTAAACGTCTAGTATAGGAGACACATGCTAATAGATGGGCTTTTTATCCCTACATTGATGTTTTCTCCCTTCGAATCACCTTCCTCTAGACAGCAGGTGCATTAATGGTTGTGCAACTTTGGGGAGTCCCTTTAGGGAATTTCCTGTTTTTCCCTTTTGCATTTCACACCCCTTCCTCGCTCCCGCCGCTACCATCTGCTCTCCCTTTTCTCCTGTTCAGCACTGGCTTCTTCACACCCCACTCCCACGCCCTTTTCCATCTCTCTCCGTCTGTCCAACAGCCCCGTACTTAGATTGCTCCAATGCTTGTACATGCATCAAGGACTTTCTCTTTTCTATCAATTCACTAAGCTCCAAGGAGAGACAAAATTCACACAGCCTTCAACCAGGGCCTCTCTGAACCTGACAAACATAAGCACATGACAACACATAAACACTGATTTAGGGAACATTCATGAACAGGACAGAGATGTTTCGGTAACAACTTGGAGAGGCCTACATATCTGGGCGTGTACTTCACACGTGTATCAAGGTAACGTCTTCAGCAGATTATGAATTAAGTTTAATTACCCTATGTTTCTAAAACCGTAAGAGAAAATACACACATCTACAAAATAAGCTTCAAATTAAAGCACGGGGCTTGAACGCCATTAGCTGAATGATACACTGCTTAGCAATAAAACTTGCCATTGAGATTACCTTAGAAATCTAGTACTATAAACATTTAGTATAGTGAAAAGGTGCTTGTTGAAAAGTACTGAGGTACCTTATTGACCTTTTAAATATGTGGAGTATTTGCCTAAGTATAAAATTTAACAGGGGGATACTGAACAAATGAAATGTGTGTCGTTAATGTATCATTTGCATGATCTGGATGGACTAGATCTCTTCACTTTGAAGGTCAGCGCCGTGTGGGTATGGATATCGGACTGTGTTTAGTATCTAGTTTATCCATCTGGACATTGTTAATGATTTTAGAGCTAAGTTAGTGCTCGGAGCAGTTTTAGAGGAAGTTCTTTTTGCAAGAATTATTGGCACTCACTATATATAATGAAAAGGCAGAACTTAGAAGTACCACCCCTTTTATTTTAAAATAAGAAACCCTGAATTCTCTATTTGAAACTGGTTAATTGAGTGATGGCCAGTTTTCCTGCCTCAGTGCCCCTACATCAGTCCAAACTGTATCCAGAGAAGAGCTGAGGTGAGAAATCTAGGATATAGATAACGCTATTACGGGTGCCATTTGTGCGTGCTATGTAAACACATTGTTTTTTAAATGTTGCTGTCTGTTACAGGATATAGAAGCAGCTGAAAAGTCTCTACAGACCCGGATTCACCTACTTCCACCGCCTGAGGTGGTTTCTCTTGAGGTGAGAATCCTAAGGAACAAAGGTTAAAACAAGAGGCCTTATGCTGTCACTAGTGTGTTGTGAATCAGCCAATGGTTCTATGTGTGTGTATTTCCCAGATTTATTCAGTAAAATAAACAAGTTGTATCTGATCTTTGTATGTTCATGGTGCCATGCTTTGTACATAGTAGGTAACTAATAAACATCTTAATTTAAAAAAAATGTTATCAAGTGAAGTTTTATAAAGATTTTGTGTCTTGTCACCTGGTTACTTAGCAACAATCTCCTGTGAAACCATAACAGACAGTATGCACTAAATCTTAAGAGGACAGCGTGTCTAACCAAAGTGCTTCTTCTGTTGGCTGAAGCTAGAAGTAGCAGTTTAGTCCCTTCACCAGAAAGTGAACCAATGCTACTTAAATACGTGATATGTGGTACAGTGTGGCTTTTGTCTGTTTTATTTTGCTCAGTTCAAGAACAGATTGGGAAGATGGCTGGCAAAATAAACTATATTTGGCATATAAACGTATTTTGATGAAAGGGAATTTACTACATATAGAATAGTTTGATTTCATATTTTTAATGACCTTTTTTGAATCCAGTTTTGCTTGCTGCCTACCCAGGGATGTGAATAGACTCAAGATTAAAGGCTGAGAATTTGCCCTGCAATTTTCTGTGTCATCTCGAGTAATAAGAAAAGCCAGTGATCAAGGATAGAAAAAACTCGGGTACAAAGTTGTGCCCTGGGCATGGCTTTTTCTTTGTTGAATTCTCCAATATCTTACTCTGGCCCGTACAGGGCCCTCACAATAGGGGTTAATCCAGCCGTGAATGGTAGAGAAACTCCCAACCACAGGCTGCCGTGGGTATTTTTCTTCTCTAGTCTTGCACAGCAGGATGACCTTTATTTTAAGTATGTCAGGCTGTTTCTCAGGCCACATGCATCGATGTATAGATATGTAGAACCCCTCACCATTTTCAACTTTCAGAACGCCTGTACCTTCTTAATGCTCAGAGTGAATAATGATGTGTTCTTAATGCTAGCTAACTCTTTGGCTGACTTTCCCAAAATGAGATTGATAATGATAATCTAATATAAAATGCCCTCCTAGGACACAGAGTGTTAAACATTTACTTTTCTTTGTCCTCCTTAGTGCAGTCACCCAGGAAACCATTAATACTCATAGACGTGATATGGTGAGGTTGCACGTGCTTCTATAACTTATAGACTGCTACAGTCAGGCCAATAATACAGCATCTCAGCTTCCAAGTTATTTGAATTAAAAATGGTTAGATAATCTTGATATTATTTCCTCATTATACAGAAAAAATTGGGAAGAAATTAAAATTTGTCATATCAAATACTGTTCTAAAAGATATAGTAGATACATTATTAAATGTTTTTCCCATACAATTAAGGGGTCAATTCACCTGAACCTTATACAATAACATACCAGTTATATAGTTCAGTTCCTGATCTCATCCCAGGTCGGATCTTGTTATGTTAGTTTTAAAGCAGTTGTTCATGTTAAACATTTTATAATAATAATTTAAATATGGGTAATCATTTGGTATGAGATTTGGAACATTAAACAAAAACAGTTCAAGGTTGTGCGGCCATAAATGATAATACTGATAATAATGCAAGGTTGGCCACAAGAGGGCGTATAGAGTCACATTAAAATTCTAAAACCTGTAATTCTGCCAGACTCTGGTTTTACTGAGAAATTTGAAAATTAACACTAGTAAGTAGCCAGATTTTTTTCTAAAATTAACATAAAATATTCTGTAGAGGAAGTGCATTCCACATATATGTGTGTGTGTGTGTGTGTGTGTGTGTGTGTGTGTGTGTGTACACGCACACACACACACTCAAGTGAATAAACATTTAGACTATTATGAAGAGCCAAGTTCAATTGCTTGATATGCTTTTTTACTTTGGATGTTTTTTTTTTTTCCAGACTCTTTACTGGGCATCAGTAGAAGAATATATTCCCAAATGGGAACAGTTTCTTTTAGGAAGAGCACCATATCCTATCGGTGTTGAAAATCAAAATGAAGCAGAAAATACCATTGGAAACAAGGCACAGCGATAACTTCTTCACACACTATTTCAAAAAATCTGTTTAGTAAAGCTGAATGTTAAAGTATATGCAGGTCATTGCAGGAATTTTAGGAATCGAATATATTCATACTGTCCCGTTACCTCCTCAATGACAATGAAGATGTGAGAATCTAATGGCCAGTCTCAGGTTATCACTTAGAGACCTACTCCTATTTCAAGGTCATGAATTTGCTTTCTACCCAACTCATGGAAATGTTAAAAACTATTATTGAAAAGTGGACTGTTTATTAAATAAATTGCTAAATGAATGTTGTATGTGTTGTTTTTAAAAATCATTTAGTCATTCTCAGCTAAACAGTGAATACCCATTGCTAGCTCTGATTTTATATTTTCTAGAATCTTTACTTTTCAGTTATTTTATTATGGGAGCAAGTCACAGAATCAAAGTGGTTGTTTGCTCACTATTATAGTTTTTTTAACAAATGAAAAGACAGTGACCCTTAACTGCTTTAGCATAGTAATACTTATCAGAAAATAGATTCATAGGATTTTGTCCATCATAGATAATCAAGCCTCTAAAAGTTCTGCAGGCAAGAACTTCCCTAACTATAAAGCATTCTGTAAGTAGCCAGTTTCAGCAGGGCTCAGACTTGGTTCTGAAAAAGGATACCTAGTAGAGCTAGGAATGGTTATTGGATTTTGACTTGGTTATTTAAGGATTGCCAATCCTGTGAGTGCAAATAACTCCTCTCTCATCTTTAAACTTGCCCTTCCCTCTCCCTTCTACTTTCAGTATTTCTGAAACAATTGTCAGTCAGAAAGCTTTGGGTCACAACCCTAAACCGCTTTAAGATTCCTCAGTCCACTGCTGCTTGAGCACTTGAAAAAATTCATCATCTTTCTAACTATAGAGGCAGCTCCTGCTAGTAAAGGGAGTCTAGGCTATGTTACAATGAAAGATTTTATATTTCAAACTAGTTTATGTTTTTCAAAGAAGACAATAGGACAAGCTAAAAAAAAAAAAACCCCACACCAACTATACCGAAACGTCCATTGTACTGATAAGTTCCTTTAAACTACCATCTTGGAAATATCCTGTTGAGTGGGTGCTGGTGTGGGTAACAATAACGTTGTTTTCATAATATGCACTGGCAGATTAGCACACTTCTCTACAGTGTTAACAGTTGTAATTAAGGAATAAACACTACAGAGTGTCAGCCCAATGACAATTTCATCTATAGTGTCACAATACAAAATGTCACAAAATATTAGAACTGTTATATAAAGAGTATCAGCTTAAACGCTGAAAGCCTCTTAAAAAAAAAAGGAAGACAGAGAAAGGAAGAAAAAGAAAACTGGCAAAGAGACCAGAAAAATGTTATACCTTCTCAAGAATGTTGTCACGAAAATAAATTGATAATTTTTTTCCCTGTTACATTACAGTTTGGTTTCTAGCCATCCAGTTGATTTAGCAGGAGAATGCAGGGCTTTTTAGCAGCTTTGAATTGGTAAACAGATTTAGATATAGTAGAAAGGAACATGAGGAAGTTTTTTTTTTTAACATCCAATCTTTCCCAGCATATGCACATAAGAAGGTGAATGAAGCAATGTGAAACTTATTTCTCTTTAGTCAAGTGAAAAAAAGGCTAAACATTTGTTGAGATGGTAAAATATTGTGTCAAGCAAGTAGGCACATTCCAAAATTAAACAGTGGTTGATACGTTAACGTCCTCAAATATTTGAGCATACACTTCCTTTGAGTAAATTAAATCACCAGTAGGTTAGATTAAAATACAAAACGAATAGTAATGTAACCCAAAAAAGGTTCAGGTTTTTTTCTCCCCTACTCTGAATAACTTGCTAAATAGTTTTTAAAGAGAGCATAAGTTTAATATACCCTGGGTTATGATTTAGGGCAGAAGGTAAGGTATCCTAGGTTTCAGCTGTACCATTTTTCTCTAATTCTAGTTAATACCTCAAAAACTCCCAGAGATGACTCTACTCTCTAGCCTCACAGGGATCTCTCCACCCTTCCCCTCCTTGTAAACTGTAACAGATTGCACCACATGGTTCCTATAGGGACTTGGACACCCCATTAAAAGTCTTTCTATTCCTCATGGCAAATTAGCTTTACATAGGAACTTCCAAATATTGTTCTATTAAGGAGGGGAGAAATACCATATAATGTATATTTTTGTACACAATTAGTAGGAATTAGACAAGGAAAAAGAAATGTCATCTACTCTACCTTCCCCCCTAATTTAGTCCCTTTTCCATACGCTGCCATTATACATACTAATCTTCATGAAAACTATGAATCCGTAATTTTTTTAGAATAATGGTTTTTCAAAATAAAGGTCGTTTCAAGAATTTGTTTCCACAGCCTTCAAGAATTTGTTTCCACAGACTTTCTTGGATTGTTGCAAAAGCATAAATATTCAAAGCTCATTTTCTGCTGAAACACTTCTAATATATGAAATTATTAAACTGTAAAATGCTAAGGATCAGAAGGAGCTGCAGTTTTTCTCCAAACTTCAGAAAATAAATTTTACCAAGTACTAAGGGAAAAGCCTAATACTCTAACCAAACATCTGGTCTTTCCCAAGCACAGGGGGCAGTATGAATGCAAGAGAAGTCAGACACAGCGTTTCTCTGCATTATACACAAGGTGTTTTAACTTGTCAGCTTAAAACAGATAAGGATGCTCCTCATTCACTTTTTTTTTTCTTTTACAATTTTGTCTTCTCTGCCTCATTCTCCCTTTCCATCAAGCAAAAAAATAATAAGGTAGATATATGGGTATATTTTTAAATCAAAATTAAACTTATTTGGAAATTGTTTTGTCACTTCTGAGATAATTGGAGATGGGCTGAGGGTGAGGTGGAGATGTCGTATGTGAGAAACCAGGATTTGCAATCACCAAGTTTGGACAACAGGAAGATATTAAACTTTAAACTCACTGTCAGGTGGATTTTAGTGTGTAAAATTTGGTGCACAAGGCCATGAATTTGGCTCATCTATAAAATATATTCTTTTCCTTCTTAGTCTACTAATTTGTCTTTTTACTCTAAGCCAATTCACATCTTTTTATTATATTTTTAAGTCTTTTATTGTGAAACAAAATAAAGTTTTAAATCTCTCTAAAGAGTTTCTTCCCCCCTTTTAAGAATTGCCCAAATATAATAGCTACATGGCTTAAAACACTCTTCATTTCAATAGTCTATTTTGACCTCTTCCACTTTAACTAGGTTGCTGACCAAAATCTACTTCAGAGAAGGCAATAACTAGACTGTAAGTTCAAACAGGAAAACAAAAATATGTGGAAAATAAGCAGAAGGGAAAGGAGAAATTACTTTTAGAAAGCTTCAGGTTGAAATAAGGGGTTCTCTCTCTCTCTCTCTCTCTCTCTCTCTCTCTCTGTCTCTCTCTCTCGGTGTTTTTGTTTGTTTCTCTTATAATTTAGAAGTTAATTTGTCTCCATAGGAAATTTAATCCCCCATTGCTAATAAAAGAGCGCTTAGAGTTTTCTGGGGCAAACATGGGGACGTGTTAAACTCCAGCAATTAAGGAGAGGATTGCTTTGTGCCTTTGACACCTGGCATTGTGATCGCCCTTTCTATCTCGAACTGAGATTATATCCTTACTAAAATCCAAGACAAGGTAAATGACTCCAACAAAGACAGAAGCAAAAAAAAAAAAAAATGCTTCCGGACATCATCTTACCTCTGAGAGTCAAATTTCCTTGCTTACAAAAAAAAGCACCAGGTCCTCTGCCTTATAGTAATATTTTAAAGTTCTTGCTATTTTAAAAACTCTAATTTGTGTCTCAGACAAAAAGACTGAGCTTCTGCTAAAGTAGAGTCTAGGTCGATTACAATACAAATCAAGAAATAGTTGCACTGAGTGGAAACAATGAAGTGCTCTTAATTTAGAAAATGATGATTTAGTTTGTACCTTTTTGATAATAGTTGTGCCATTTAATCTCCACTGTTAAGGTCAAGGGATTCTTTATTATTTCTTCCTAAATCCAAGTTATCAATGTAGAAGTATTTTTGATGTTTTACATAATACCACTTTGAGAACAATACAGTCAAATTAAAGGGAGACAAAATTCCATTTATATATTTTCTCTAGTCCATTTCTGTCTTCTTTCATCTCCTAATACAACATAATTATTTTTCATACCTTGTCTCCAACCACTTATAAGATCTATAACACTTATAAACAGATCCTTGTAGAATGCAGGAAAACAAATACTGAAAAGTTTAAAAAAAGCCAAATATAGAGCCTTTAAAAATGATACCCATTAAACATAGAGATGGGTAATATTCAAGCACCATTCATTCCTTCAACAGATCTTATTGACTGCCTACTATGTAGCAGGCACAGTTCTAAACACCAAGAGTACAGCAGTTAACAAAACAACTCCCCAAAATCCATGTGTTATGGAATTTACATTCTGGAGGGGTTAGTGAGTAGAGGGCGTTGAAGGTAGTGATAAACAAAAAAAAGTAATACTTGAGATATTAAATGGTGATAAGGTCTAATATAACATGAATATCTAGAATAGTTTTTCAATGAAAGAAAACAAAGTAGTTTCCTAGTTTCTCAGAAAATATAACTATTGGGTCATTGGGAAAGTCGTGATATATTTTTCTGTTTTTCAATGCAAAAATGCATCATGACTTTCCCGACGACCCAATAGAAAGAGAGACTTTTCCCCCCAAACCAAAGATCTTGAGTGGGGGTTTTCCAGTGAAACAACATTTCCAGTGCTACTAATTTGGACATTGTATAAGCTTAATGAATAGATTTATGATAAAGAATGAAAAAAAATCCTCACTACTTCAACAGATATTTGTATATTACCATTCATAACAGCACTAATCACAATAGCCAAAAGGTGGAAACAACCCAAATATCCACTGTCGGTTGAATGAATAAACAAAATGTGGTATATAAAAGAAAGTGAGGGTAGCTATACTTCTATCAGCCAAAATAGACTGTAAGTGAAAACAGTAAAAAGAGACAAGGCCATTATAATGATAAAAGGTTCAATTCATCAAGAAGATATAACAATCATAAATATATATGTACCCAACATCAGAGCACCTAAATATATTAGAAAATACTAATAGATCTGAAGGGAGAAATAGAAAACAATACAATAATAGTATGGGACTTCAGTACTCCACTTTCAGCAATGAATAGATCGTCCAGGCAGAAAATTACAAGCAAACATTGGACTTGAATCATATATTAGACAGAATGGGCCTAACAGATATCGAAAGAACATTTCATTCAACAGCAGTAGAATTTGCATTCTTCTTAAGTGCACACAGAACATTCTTCAGGATAGATCATATGATGGCCACAAAACAAATCTTTACAAATTTAAGAAGATTGAAATCATACCAAATATCTTTTCCAACCACAATGGAATGAAATTAGAAATCAACAACAAGATAAAAGCTAGAACATTTACAAACGTGGAAACTGAACACACTCCTGAACAAGCAATAGGCCAAAGAAGAAATTGAAAGGAAATAAAAAAATATCTTGGAAAAAAATGAAATTTGAAACACATACCCAAAACTATGGGACTCTTCCAAAACAGTTTTTATAGAGACATTTACAGGTTTCCCCCACTATCCAAAATTAGAGTGTTCCTATGAAACCTTTCTTAAGCTGAAATGCCTTAAAGCAAAGAATATCCCCTGCTTTCCAAAAGTTTAAATTATGTCACTTTACTTTTACAAAAGACCTACATTAGTACCTGTTTTCACTAACTGAAAGAAATCCAAAGAGATTTTTGCTTTTACAAAAAACCAACCAAACAAAAAACAAAACAAAATATTACTGTATTAATGTAGGTCTTTCGTAAAAGTGAAGTGATATAATGCAAATTTTCAGAAAATGGGGAATTCCTAGACAGTAATAAATGCATATATTAAGAAAATAGAAATTTCAAATAAACAAACCTAATTTTACACCTCAAGGAACTAGAAAGAAAAGAAAAAACAAGCCAAAAGTTAAAAGGAAGGAAATAACAAAGATCAGAACAAAAATAAATGAAATGGAGACCAGAAAAATAATAGGAAAGATCAACAAAACTAAGAGCTGGTTTTATCAAAAGATAAAATTAACAAACCATTAGCTAGACTAAGAAAAAAAGAGATGACTCAAATAAGATCAGAAATGAAAGGAGACATTACAACTGATACTACAAAAATACATAGGTTCATAAGAGACTACTATGAACAATTATAACCAACAAACTAGATAACCTAGAAGAAATGGATAAATTCCTAGAAACATGCAACCTACCGAAGACTGAATCATAAAGAAAGCAAAACTCTGAACATGACCAGTAATCAGTAAAGGAATTGAATCAGTGACTAAAAATTTTCCAACACAAAAATCCCAGGACCAGATGGTTTCACTGGTGAATTTTACCACACGTTGAAAGACTAATTAACATCAATTCTTCCCAAATCTTTTCAAAAATCTAAAAGGAGGGAATATTCCCAAACTCATTTTATGAGGCCGGTATTACCCTGATACCAAAGCCAGATAAGGACACTGGAAGAAAACTATAGACCATTATCTCTGATGAATACAGATAAAAGAATTCTCAGCAAAATATTAGCAAACTGGGGCCGGGCGAGTGGTGCGATGGTTAAGAACTGGCTTGGGACGCCAGAGGGCCCGGTTCAGATCCCACATATGAGGGCCAATGACACTGCCCTCTACAGCTAAGATGCTGAACAACAGCTCAACCTGGAGCTGGGCTGCTGGGAGTGGCCGGCAACGGCATAGGCTGCAGCCCCTGTGGCACTGGGTTGCCATGGGCTACTGTATGTAGCCAGCAGCCAGCGAGAGCAGCCAGCAGCCACTGTGAGCGGCCGTCCAGAAGCGGGCGACTGATCTGCCTTGCCCGGGAAGAGCACAATGATGGTGCCAACTTAGGCCAGTGCAGCAACGTCCTCCACAACTAGACTGAAGAACAAAACGACAGCAACTTGTCTGTTCCCCTTCCCCCAATTCCCCAGCACTGTTCCCATCCCCCCAATTCCCCAATAAAAATCTTAAAAAAAAAAATTAGCAAACTGAATTCAATAACACATTAAAAGAATCATACACCATGACCAAGTGGGATTTATCCCTGGGATGAAGGATGATTCAACATACACAAATCAATAAAAGTGATACACATTAATAGAATGAAACATAAAAGAAAAACATCATTTTAATAGATTCAAATAAAATATTTTACAAAATACATCTCTTCATGATAAAAACCCTCACAAAGTTGTGTATAGAAAGAATATACCTCAGCATAATAAAGGCCATATATGACAAACACACAGCTAACATTGTACTCAGTGGTGAAAGATTGAAAGCTTTTTCTCTAAGGTCAGGAACACGACAAAGATGCCCACTCTCACTTCTCTTATTGAACTGGAAGTCCTAGCTGAAGCAAGTTGGCAAAACAAAGAAATAAAAACCATAGAAACTGGAAAGGAGGAAGCAAAGTGGTCAGTATTTGCAGATGATATGATCTTGTATAGAGAAAATCCTAAAGAAAACCAAAAAATTGTTGGAAATAATCAATGAATTGAGTAAAGTTGCAGGCTATAAAATAAACATTCAGAAATCAGTTGCATTTCTATATACTAACAATGAAATATCTGAAAAAGTAAAGAATATTGCACTCACAATACCATCAAAAACAATAAAATACTCAGAAATAAATTTAACCACGGAAGTAATAATGAAATAATGAAATTATTTTATCTAAATAATGAAAACTACAAGACTTTGCTGAAAGAAATTGAAGATATGAACAAATGGAAAGATATCCCATATTCATGATTGGAAGAATTAATATTGTTAAAATGTCCATAATACCCAAAGCCATCTATAGAGTCAATGCAATCCCTATCAAAATTAAAATGGCATTTTTCACAGAAATAGAAAACACAAATCTAAACTTTGTATGGAACCACAAAAAACCCCAAATAGCCAAAGCAATCCTGACAAAGAAGAATACAGTTGAAGGAATCATATTTTCTGATTTCAAACTACGCTACAAACCTGTAGAATTAAAACAGTATGGTACTGGCATAAAAACAAACACATAGACCAATGCAACAGAACTGAGAACCCAGAAATAAACCCCTGCATATAGTTAACTAATATTTGGAGCCAAGAACACTCAATAGGAAAAGGATAGTCTTTTCAACAAATGGTGTTGGGAAAACTGCATAACCACACGCAGGAAAAATGAAGTTGTACCCCAATCTGAAGCCATTCACAAAAATTAACTCAAAATGAATTAAAGACTTAAACATAGACCTGACATGGTAAAACTCCTAGAAGAAAACATAGGGGTAAAAGCTCCTTGACATTGGTCTTAGCAATGATTTTTTGGATATAACACCAAAAGCACAAGAAGCAAAAGCAAAAATCAACAAGTGGTACTACGTCAAACTAAAAAGCTTCTGCATAGCAAAAGTAAAGAAAAATAAAATCAAATGATTCAAATTGATCAAACAAACACGCAGAATGGGAAATAATTCTTGAAAACCATATATCAGATAATGGGTTAATATCCAAAATATATAAAGAACACAAGACAATAATAACAATAAAACAATCCTATTAAAAAACTGGCAAAGGAATTGAATAGACACTTTTCCAAAGGCATCCATATGGCCAACAGGTACATCAAAAGGTGCTTAACATCACTAATGAACAGGAAAATACATATCAAAACCACAATGAGATATCACCTCACACCTCTTAGAATGGCTATCATCAAGAAGACAGGAGACAACAAATGTTGGGGAGGATGTGGAGAAAAAAGAACTCTTGTACACTGTTGAATGAAATGTAAGGTATTCAGCCACTATGGAAAACAGTATGGAGGTTCCCCCCAAAATTAAGAATTACCATATGATCCAGCAATCCCACTTCTGGATATGTACCCAAAGTACTGAAAAGATATCTGCACTCCCATGTTCACTTCAGCATTATTCACAACAGCCAAGATATGGAAACAACTTTAGTGTCCGTCAACAAATAAATGGATAAAGAAAATGTTACAGAGAGAGAGAGAGAGAGAGAGAGAGAGAGAGAGAGAGAAATACTATTCAACCATAAGAAACAAGGAAATCCTGCCATTTGTGACAACATGAATGGACCTTGAAGGTATTATGCTTAGTGAAATAAGCCAGACAGGGAAAGACAAATAAAGCATGATATCACTTATACGTGGAACCTAAAAAAGCTGAACTCATAGAAACAGTAGGATGGTGGTAACCAAGGCCAGGAAGGTGAGGGAATTGGGGAGATGTTGTTTTTTGTGTTTTGTTTTAAGCAATTTTTAAAAATTTTATTGGGGAATTGGGAAGGGGAACAGCCAAGTTGTTGTTCTTCAATCTTAGTTGTGGAGGGCACAACTAGCTCAGCTCCAAGTCCAGTCGTGCCACTCAGCTCAAGATGCTGTGTTCAATCTTAGTTGTGTGTGTGTGTGTGGGGGGGAGGATGCAGCCCACCATCCCATGTGGGAGTTGAACCTGCAACCTTGTTGTTAGGAGCATGTGCTCTCACCAGCTGAGCCATCCTGCTGCCTATTGGCAGCTCAGCAGCAGCTCAGCTCAGGCACAGCTCACTGGCCCATGTGGGAATCTAACTGGCGACCCTGTTGCTCAGAGCTCGTGCTCTTAACCAACTGAGCCACTCAGCTGGCCCTGGGGAAATATTGTTAAAGGTCCAAACCTGCAACTGAAAAATAAATAAGTTCTGGAGATCTAATGCACAGCATAATGATTTTAGTCAACAATACTGTATTATATACTTGCTAAGTGACTAGATCTTAAATGTTCTCATATCAAAAAGTAATTATAATTACATGATATGATAGAGATGTTAGCTAGCTAAAGCTACGGTGGTAGTCACATTGAAATATATAAATGTATCAAATCAACATATTATACACCTTAAACCTATACAAGGCTATTTGTCAATTTTTAGAATGTGGTATATACATACAATGGAAATTATTCAACCTTAAAAAGGAAGAAAATTCCAAAGTATGCTACAATATGGATGAACCTTGAAAACATTGTTAAGTGAAATAAGAGAGACAGAAAAGGCCAAATATTGTATGATTCCATTTATATGAGGTACCTAATCAGATTCAAAGACATAAAGTAGAATGGTGGTTGCCAGGGGCTGGGGGAGGTATTGGGAGTTAGTGTCTAATGGGCACAGTTTCAGTTTGAAAAGATGAAAACAGTCCTGGAGACGGATGGTGATAATGATTTCACAACAATGTGAATGTGCTTAATGCCAATGAAATGTCCACTTAAAAAAGGTTAAAATGGCAAATTTTATGTTATGTATATGTTGCCACAATAATAAAAAAAGTCCTCAATGAACATAATCTGAACACTTCCACAGTGTAAGCTATTTGATTTAAATCTTATGTGCGACAACCAAGCATATACATAAGCAGGGTAATTCCTCCTAGAAAACTATCAGTAGCTAAACAGTGCATGACTCAATGTGCTGAAATTCACTTGAGCACCTGTCTTCTGAAGGGTTGGTGTTCTGAGAGGGTTTTAAATGTCTATGAAACTCTATCCAAAGAAGATTCTAGTCCCTGGTCTGCTACTAGAGTTTCCTCATGGAGTTGACTTATACCTGAATTACACAGAACTTTCTGTGATGGCAGAAACATTCTATATCCACCAATATGGCAGCCACTAACCATGTGGCTACTGAGTACTTAAATGGAGCTAGTGTAACTGGGAAACTTAAAATTTTTCCAATAATTGAAATTAAATAAAAATTAAGTGTGTTTGGAACAACTTGGGTATGTGAATCTACTCTTTCAACTGTAAGTTTTATGAAGTTTAAATAGATATCAAGTACTTCCAATGAAAATTTAGCATCCAAGTGGAAATATACTATAAGTGTAAAACACACGCTGAATTTTAGAGTATGAATAAAAGGATGTAGCTTGTTAATTTTTGTATTAATCACATATTGAAATATTTTCAATATATTGGGTTAAATATATTATTAAAATTAATTTCATTTGTTTCCATTTACTTTTTCTAAAGTAGCTACTAGATAATTCAAAATTACAAATGAGATGTGTATTATATTTTACTGAACAGCATTAAACTAAAGAATCCTAAGAGCCCTTGCAATTCCCTGAATCAGTAACTTCATAAGCATTTTTTAAATCCACTCTAATATTTAACAATGAAGACTATAATTACTGAATTTGGGGGAAAAACTTAAAGTTAAATAGTTAATTGATATTTTCATACTTTACTTCCAACAGAATACCTCAAAAGGTAATTGAAAGTTTATAAGAGCAGAGGAGAATATTGTTTTGACCTCAGAGTTGTATTTAGATGTGTGTTCATTTTTAGAATCCCAAGTCCAAGTCCAATGATAATAGATGTTCAATAAATACTTCTGAATGAATATTAAAACTAGGATTTGCATTCTGACCAGACTCTTAATTAAAGGAACATTTGATGAGAACATTTATTAAAGATGAAACAGCATGAGCCCACAAGCTAGATAAAATAATTGGTATTGGTTTTCTTACAGTACAAGGCAAAAAGAAGATGGATACTGAAATCAGAGGTTTGCTGTTCCTCAGAGGACATGTTAATCATTGGAAGCAATATTAATACTGATAACAAAGCATCCTTTATAGGAAAAGTACATTACAGACAAATATTATTAATCATCAAATTATAGATGGTGAAATGGAAGCGATGTGACATTAAATGACTCTCAAAGTCACACCAGGGGTTCCCCTCTCAGACCTGTGGTCTCAGTTTTCCTAGTTTCTGCTTCATCCCTGTTCTCACTACCACAGCACCAGGTTCTCCAAAGGAGCCATAGAGCAGCAATTACCAATTAAAATTAGGTTGAAAGGAAACACTGCCTTTGTGAAGCATGTAAATTTTAACTTCATAAGAGTCGAGGATGGAATTAACATCATTGTAACTCACTAGTGAAAGGCTATGAGCAAAGACCTTTGTACAAACCTTCATTTAAAACTAACTTTGTTTTTTAACAGATAAACCTGGTTCTTGAAATGCTCTGCGGTTATTGCCAATACCAATGTCAAGAGAAATGGTGCTGCTTTTGCATCAATTACTTAGTTGCTTGCTCATCTAATGGAATGTATTTTTATTTACTTCCCTACATGCTCATCAAATTCACTTTCCTCTACCTAGAACAAGGCTTCTTTTACCTCAATCTCCCTTTTGAAATGGAATCAGAAGTGAAGTCCAAGTCAACAAATATTACTGAGACACAGAATAGACTAGGAATTATGGGTGGAAATAAACAATGTGGCTTCCTCAGAGCCACTTGTCCTTTGGGGAGTCAGTGGTGTTTACAGATAGAGTGTTATAAAAAGACCAAGGTAGGACTTCTAACAGCCTGGGGAATAGGGTGATGAGCATGGATAGGTAAGGAAGCTGGGAGAGAGAAAGAAACAGTGCTACATTTTGAAAGAGGAGAAATTAGCCAAAAGACTTCTAACTTCAATATAGCAAAAAAGTAATACTGACAGCTTTCTCATTGCACCCAACCCTTATAAATGAGGGGCACCTCCACTTCCTCACCTCTGATTTTCTCCTCAACTCTCTCCACTGAGATTGCTCAAGTTGAGGTCACCTATGTCGTCTACCTTACAAATCCAATGTTTGTCCTAAGCATGCATCTTCCTCAATCCTTTGGCAGAATTTGACACAATTAGTCACTCCCTCATTCTTGAAATGCTTCTACACTTCGTTTCCAGAGCCCTGACAACTCCTGTCTACTTGTTCCTCTTTCTAGTCCCCATTCACCCATGTCTCTGATACAAGTGATAGCTTTGAGAATTATGGGAAATTTCTCAGTAACTAGGATTGCCCTTACATATTTTTTAAAGTATCTTAAATCACTAAGTTCTCTTGCAGCCTTACCAAACAGTCATTATCTATAAACCCCTTTCACAATTGATAAAAGTTGCCCTGATAAAATCATTGCATTATTTTAGACATGAAAAACAATGGAGACCAACTATGGCACCTAATAAATTACCCATCCATCTTTCTTTGAAATTCCAGAAAAAACTTAAGTCGAAAGCAAAATGAAGGTACTGAATTATAAAGTTTTCAGCATGCAAATTTAATTTCTCTATGGGTGACAGCATTCAGTCCAGTAGTCAGCACTTCATTCAACGGATATTTTTTTTTAGTTCAACTGTGTAAGGCAACGATGAGCAAGGACAGACTCCGCTCTCATGAAGCTTACAGACTATGCTTAGAAACAGATATTAGATTAATTACCACAACAGAGAAACGTAAAACTGCAATGCTAGTAAGTTCTACGAAGGAGTGGTCCATGATGGTTTAAGCACAAGGTGGGGAAATGCGACTTAGGGAAGTCAGGGAAGGCTTTGCTAGGAAAGGGGAGATTGAGATTTAAAGGAAGAAAAGAAATAACTAGGAAGAGAAGTAGTGAGTGAGGAAGTTCATTCTTCTTGGCAAATGGACCAGCATATGCAAAGGCCCAGTGGCTGGAAAGGCAAGATGCTGATGCTGAAAAATGGACTTTTGAGAACACAGTTGCTGAAAAAAATGGCTTTGTTTTTTGTGTGTGTCTTGCTGTTCCCTAATTTGTTGACCAGGGAAAATATGGAAAGAGTATAAATACATCACAAAACGAAACACTTGACCTTGCCATCTCACCCCACAAAATGCTTTTTCTAGCAGCAGACAAGGCTCTGAATCCACTATCTGTTTGAGAATGAGACTCTTAAACCCGAGGCTGCATCTCCTCTAGTCTGAGTTACTTAATCAAGTACCACAAACAGTCAAATCAATAGCCTCTTGGAATGAATGGCTTGTGTATTCATAAAATGAGAAAATTCTGATACTGCAGCTAAAAAAAAAAAAAAGAGTCAAAGCATTTCTGAAGCTCCACATAGAAGAAACAAGCCATTGATTGCTGAAATTTTTTACTTTGTGATACCTTTTGGCTTCTATAGGAACTGCCTGTCCTCAAGAAGAAAAAGTTACTCCTGAGTCCCCAACAAAAACTTGTCAATGTCCTCAGCAATGACTTTCCAGAATGTTGTTGACTGCAACCCACATTAAGAAATTTATTTCACATTGTGATTTACCTCAGGTATGCAGACACATAAATAAAAGTTTTGTTTCAAATAAACCAACTGTAAAAAGAGTTATTTTTAATAGAATTCCATTGGGGAAATTGGAATAGATACTTTGGAGATGGTCTATTACAGGATATCAAATAATTGTCAATTTTATTAGGAATGATAACTATTACATTATGGTTATGTAAGAAAATGTTTATACTTAAAAAAATACATCCTGAAATATATGGGAGTGAAATGAAATAATGTCTGGCATCTGCTTTAAAATATATCAGCAAGAAAAGAAAGTTGAAACTAGTATGGCACAAATCTTGGTAATTGTTGGATCTGGGTGATGGGTACCTGTGGATTCATTATACCATTCTCTCTACTTTTGTATATGCTTGAAATTTTTCAAAATAAAAAAAAATTAAGTTCAAATGAATGAAGCTACTCTTGCCTTTATTATACATAATGCTCTTTGATATTTTGGTTGTATTTTTCTTTAACTAAATCATAGAAGGAAGAAAGAATACTGATGACGACGCCCTAAGTTGAGTTCACAATGCACTAAAGGCTTGTGATGCATGGTTTGAGGTTGCTAGCTACTTGGTCTTTGCTGTGTTCATAGGGAATAATTCTAACACAAAAGACACTTTTGGTCACTTGAATGCAAATTAAAAACAAAAAGCCTAATTCTCCTCAATGTTTCCAAGTTCCAAAAATGTAATACTTCTTGACATTTTCATCATTGCCTATTTAAGTTCAATGTAAATAACTGCTGCTACTTTGGGAGTGCCTGATAATGTCTATCACAGTACAAGGATGTATGTCTCCCTGGTGACATCTAAATGTTGATCTTGTAAATTCTACAGCAACACATAATGTAGTACAAAGATATGCCAAGTAGCATCAAAAATATTTTTTTCAAATCTGGGTTTAATATAAATGTCAAATCAAATTTAGAGGAAAACAAATTACAAGTATATTCAGATGACTTCAGCTAATTCCCTCCATTGATAATATTTTGAACTTTGGACACAGAGGTTATTAAATGCTTTATTTCTGTTGTTACTTACAGCTGCTAAATTATAAAGCAAGTTAATTACATAAGCTACCAAATTTTTTTAAAAGACATTCTATTTTTGTACTAACTGGAATTTCTAACATTAAATAAATCTATCTATACTCAGTGTTTTTATTGTGCTAAGATGTGGATTAAAAAAGAACTATGATCCAAAACATAAGTATATCCCTCTCTACTTACCTTTTGCTAACCTGGGGGAAAGCGTCCTTTAGTTCTAAAATGCCATTCTGACTTTGTGAATACCTTTTTTGCCTTCTTTTCCAAAATCATACATAGCAGACACTAAGTTATTGGCTGGCTACCTAGCATTTATGTTGCTGGTTCCTCCACACCCTTAACTGTACCTTGATTGTATTCAGGTATCACCTTTCTTCAAGCCTTGAGCACTTCAGGGAAGCTGCCCCACCCCGGTTGGTAGTGCCAGAGGATATCCTCCAGCTTATCTAACCCAGCCATGCCCGTCTCCTCTGTGCCACTGACTGATTTAGGAATGAATACACATAAATCCATGTAAATTCTGGCCAATGAGATAGGACAGCAAGTTAGTCAAGAGAGTTTCTGGAAAAGTTTCTCCTGTTCCCAAGAGACAGACGATTGTTCTTTTTGGACGTTGTCGGAACTGCACAGAAAGATGCTACAGGAGTTCCAGCCTCCTATCAGCCTCCAGGAAAACTTCACATAGAGGAGGGCCAATAGAAAGAGTCACACAGAAACAGACCCGGCTTCTCCTTCTGAGCTCCTTATAATGTGAATTGATCCATTTCTTTATCATTCAAGCCACTTGCATGTTACTTGCAGCTAAGAGCTCTACACGATACAGTAGCTTTCTAGAATTTCAGGCAAAACTTCATATTTATTATTTGTTCAACAATTTGTGAACTTAAACTTAGAGTGAATCTGTGTGACTCCAAAACATCTGGTCATTTCAGCTCAAAAACAAAAACTAAGTGTATGAGCTGGTGTGGTATTAAGGAAAAACCCTAGCCGTGTAAGTCTCTGAGAAGTTCAGGGGAACTCTAGCAAATGGGTGAAGGTGAATTGAGAGAGCAAAAAGGTAGACAAGAAAACTGCTACCCAGATTAACCTTGAACAAGAGGATAAAAACCCTCACACATGACTGTAAGGTGTCTGCAGCTATAGACAAAGATCTTAGCATTCTGGCTAATTACGAGACAAGCTGTGCATTTAAAAGGATATCCACATGGCTAAAGTTCTGAACACAGACACAAGATGGGCTGACCTGTTTCATTACATGCACCGTATACATAAGCAAGTGATTTTCAAGGTTAAGTATCAGCACAGAAAGAGATGCTGATCTAATCTAATGCCTGGGGAGAGAGAGAGAGAGAAGATTGAATTAATTTTGATAACAGATATTTTTGTGGGGAAGAGGAGTCAAACCACCCTCACTGCAATTGATGAAAGATTACTGGGCAAGGAACTCACAGGATTGCTGTATCACTCTGTCTCCACCAAGGAGTGTATAATCATTCCTCCCCATTTTTAGAAAGGCATGCCCTGTTGCAAGAAAAGATAGGTAGGACTTGGTCTCTATCAAGTTCCAGAGGGTAATGTGCAGGGTAATTGTTTTGACTCTAAGCATCTTGAGCTCCTTAAAGGAAAGGAACTATGTACTTTCAAAATGAAAATACTGTAATTCTGGATTTTATGTAAAGGAGTTATATGCTTGGTTTTTGATATTTAAAGCAAACAATCACAGCATATGTTTGTTTTACATTATTTGATAAGTGATATTTGATTTTAGAACATGGCCTAGTATGTAGTAGGCACACAGACACTGGCTGAAGGAATATTTGTTGACTAATTGCTAGAAAAATATTTTTAAAATATGAAGATTTATTTTTTACTCATCTGAACAGAGGGAGAAAACTTTTTAACTTCTAAAACTTCTAAATAAGTTTAAAGACCTTTTTACATATCTTCAGAATAAATTATTTCTATTATTACCTTTGGATTTTTTTAAAGCTCACAACTTCTTAAGCTAGCAAATATATTTTAAAACAGTTTCTAAAACTAAATAAAGCTTGATAATTAGGTGTAAATTGAGATGTGAGTGGCAATTCTATTTAAACCCTTTAAAACCTATTCTATACTTGTGAGTATTCTTAATAAAACATTAGAATTTTAAAAGAATTTGAATGGAGATAATGTGTAGGCATATCTTCCTGCTATAGACGCATCCATGAATTTATTTCATATATGTTTTTGTTTTAGTTTTAAAAATTCCATAAAATGAGTCTGATGATTCAACAGGATTTTCATTAATAAGGGCAGGAAATTATAAGCTGCATTTGAAAAGTACACAAAGTACATTTAATTCTAACCTGACCCACACATGTACTATTTCTTAGAAGCTTATCAAATCCCAGCCTTTGAAAAATGCATACACTGTAACAGATTTTTCAAAAACATGATGGAAAATATATACCACCCAGCTAAACACTCTCTTGATTTAGAATCGAGGCCTATATGTTTCTATTTCCATAGTGACTATTGCTGTGGAATCGACATGTTTTAATTTAGATTTGAGATTATAAACATCATTTGGAGACAGAATTTATTTTCTCTCCTACGACTTCTGAAAACTGGTCTAAGTGCTACAGAAGGAAATTCTGGAGCAGGATGTAGAAATTATTTGGCTTATGGGGTATTTGTGACTAACAAAAGGTGAGGTTTTGCAGAAATTCATGGCTTTTTAATCCTTAAAAATTTTTTGTGAATTTTCCTACTTTATAAAATAAGCTAAATAAGGGATTTTTAATTAGGCCTCCCTCAGAAGTATTTAAATTGTGCTAACATGTAACTTTTTAAAAAAAATCAGGGTGAATAGATAAGTACAGAATCTGCAAATATTTTTGCCTAAAGTTCCAAAAAGTTGAAATAAGACATTTCATCTTTCTCAACTGTCTAAGAAGAGTAGTTAGGGTGTGACTCGCTTTTAGGTCAAGTAAAAGTTAGCAAACCCAATCTCTAATGAAAAGGGAAAGAGGAGAGCAAATTATATTCATTTACCACTTTTTCAATGAATTTTTTGGAAACCCCTACTCTCCCTGTGCCCACGAGGCTTATACATGAGGGTGGGCAGAGAGGAGGAAACCGGCCAGTGATACACAGGCTGGTGAGTGGAAAGCAGCGCCAAGGGCTGGCCCAGCAGGAAGGAAGAACGCAGTGGGTGCCAGAAAGAGTCCTGCGATCTAGGCCAAAGGAAAAACTTTTCTACATGAAAAGGAGGGGCTGCTTCTTAACACAAGCAAAAACAGAAAATGCAGACAACTCTAACCTCGTGGAATCACACGGCCCCGCAGGCACAGAAGCAGGTGCCATCCCACACCTTGTGACCTGCGGTTATTAAAAAGCCACACTAATTAAGGTAACCCTTGACCTGCAGCGTTTCGCTTTGGATGAATAAAGTTGAAAAACACTTCATAAATCCAACCTCTTCAATTCTTTGTTTGCTTTGTTCTCTCTTAATCATAGAGCTAAACCAAAAGTATATACACCCCAAGGATCGCTACAACTGCCTCTCCTTTAGGAGACCACTCCCTCGCCTGGGAAGATCTATAATGAAAAGAAACTGAGTCTGCAGAGGGGAAGCCATGAGAGATGTCAGCGGTGAGAAGGGAAAAAAAGATGGCAAGCCATTATTTTATTTCTTTAATGATTAGCCAGACTAACCAATGAGAGCAGAAAGCAAAAAGCTTTGCAATACTATTCCAGTATTATTTTTCCCAAAGTCCTGCAAGTGTTTGCTGAAGATCTGATGTTTATTCAAATATGTCTGATATACTCTTTGAAGGGACCATATTTAGTACCTAGTGGCAGAGTCATTCATTCTTTGAAATATTAATAACATTCAATGAAGGTTTGCTGGAACTCTGAGGACAATGAAGAACAATGGGGCAAATCAGAAGGGGCAAGACAGCCATTCATTCCATATTTACTGAACACCTACTATATGTTAGGTGCTATTCTGGGAACCAGGGAATGCAGCAGTGAAGAAATATATAAAGAGCCCTGCCCTAAGGGAGCTTACACTCTAGCAGGGGGAGATGGACAATAAATAAAGCAGGGAACCAGGAGAAGGAGTGTGGGAGTGAATGTGAAAATGGGTATGTGTCTGCGGCTGTGTAAGAAAAGTTCCACATTTCAAAAAGATGGGTAGGGGAAGGCCTCCATTGGATATAGCAAAATCTGAGCAAAGACCTGAAGGGAGAGAGCAGTTAGGGTGAGAAGAGCGTTCCAGAGGAAAGCAAAGCAAATGCAAAGGTCTGGAGGCAGACACTTGCTTGGTGTGTATGAGAAACATCAAGGATGCCAGTGGAGTAGAGTGAGAGGAAGAAGGTACATAAGGTCAGAGATATCAATTCTAGGGGACGGGGTAGAGGCCTTGTAAGTCACAGGAAGACTTTTACTCTGAGTGGTAAATGGTAAGGCATTAGAGGGTTTTGAGCAGAGGAGCGACACAATCCAATGTGTGTCAACAAATACTTGCCGAGCACCTACTATGGGCCAAACACTGAGGTAGGCCATATACTTGAGTGCTGGGGACATGCGAATGAACATGACAGACATGGTCCCCACCTTTATAGAGCTTATGTTCAAGTGGGAAAGCAAGAAAAGCCAGTAAACCAGCTCCCCCAAATAATTGCTAGTTGTGATAATGCTAGTTGTGAAAACAAAATCAAGGCCATTGTATGATAGATCTTGTGAGGGGAAGGCACAGAGAAGCTCAGGCCTGGGCATCAACGAAGGCTTCTCTGAGGAGGTGACACTGGAGGTTAGTGTTAAAGGAGGCAGAGAAGCAAGCTAAACATAGTGCTGGGGGAAAGAGGGCATCAGGCAGAGGGAACTATATGTTCAAGGGCACAAGAAATGGAAGGGTGTGGTTTGTTGCAGGGACAGAAAGAAACCCATGCAGGTAATTCCCAAAGCAGTAAGGGAAGAGAGAGACACAGCATGAGATTGTAGCAGTAGGCTGGAGCCAAATCAAGCTGGATTCGGGTAAAGGGACCCGAATAAGAAATTGGTGACCGAAGGTAGAAAAAATGTCTGACATCCTAAGAGAGCTATAGATAAAAAGCTGCAAGAGTTTTGAAGAAAGACAGCTCACATAGGGCCTGTGGAAGAAGGAAGCAGTGTTGAGCTGAGCTTGAGGATATTAGCCGTGTCCGGAAGGGGCGAAGACATCCTAAGAAGGTGGAAAGGGCACAGGCCAGAAGTCAGATGTGGCTTCAAATGTCCCCTCAGCCAGTAACAGCTGGGCCAAGCTGGAGCCTGTGGGAGCCTTCTTTTTCTCCAAATGAAATGACATGTGCCTTGCAGGTTTGAGAGAATTAAAAATAGCGTTCATAAAATTCCCTGTGTATAGTAGATGCCAAATAAACGCTAGGTTCTCGTAACTGAATATACATTCTGTGGCTGTGAGTTTCTGCTTTCAAGTTTGAGTGAGAGCAAGGAGCCAGCAACAATCCAAATCTTGCGTATGATTTTCAATACACAAATTTTTCAAGGAGGAAGTACATAACCCCATTTATACCGAGACATGATGCGTGCCGACTATGTATCAGGCACGGGGCTGGGCGCTGGACACACACTGGTGACAACATGACCCTACGTTGTACTTCCAGTGTACTTGGGGAGCAAACAAGAAAGGAACAAGTAAATAGATGACTTGTGATAAGTACCATGAAGGAAAAGAAGGGAAGAAATGTGGAGGTTGAGGGAGAACAGAGGAATAACATCTAGGATAAAGAGGTGGAGGAAGTGGAGATAAAGGCTCTAAGGACAAGCCTCTTTGTAGGCCAAATCGGGTGACTATGTAGTAATCTGTATTATTTAACTCTTTGCTTTCCAACAAAGACCGTTCCAAAGTAAACTCTATTCCAAGGATAAGGAGGAGGCGGCCATAAGAAGAGTGAGATGGAGTGAGAGAAGGATGCTGCTTCATGGATAAAACCTCCCAGATCTCTCTCTGGCAGGCGCTCTGCCGTTTATTTTCCCAGAGGATGGACTGTATAACACTGACTTCCAAAGCTACTGATTTCCCAGGATCTACCCAGAAGTGATGTGATGAGTACTTTAAGCTTAGAGCAGCCACTTGTGAGGTCCACAAAGCACTCCTCGAGGGATGCAATGGTAAACACCAGCACATTCACGTTCTAACACAATATTCCTCTGCGGTAGATAGTCAATGGTCTTATGTCAATTTTATAGATTTGAAAGAAAACCGTCGAGATCCCATGCATCTTCTTCAAATTACTCTTAGGCCTACAGTTTAAATCCCACGTTTACTCTGGCTCACTCTAGACATCCAACTCTGCTCTGCCTTCACCCCCAGAGAAATTTTGTTACAGATGTATATAACATATGAGAAATTTGTATGAAATAAAATCCCAGCCAGGAGGACAATTTTACAAAAAGCCATGCATTTTCATGAACCAGCCACCATAGTCAGGGCTTTGGCTTCCTCTATTTCTTTTTCCAGGAACGCTGTGCCATGACTGAAGTTGGCTGGTACATTCTAGTTATTACCACACAACCCAACTGGTGCTAACCTATAAGAACTTGGTCAACATGCAGGCCTAGGAGTGCCTACCTCATAATACTCAAGACCGAAGAAGTAACTTGAAAGGAAATCTACAAGAAAATCTGACCACGGAAGCTGTTCTATTTGCTTTCTGGTGTCTCTTGAAGAATGTCTGCATAATATTGGGTTGTCGGAAAAGTCATGACATATTTTTGCAATGAAAAACATAGAAAAAATATGTCATTACCTTTTCGACAACCCAGTGTAACCCATTGTCCTTCCCGTTTTGCCTTGGCTACCAGGAGATTCAGTGTCTGCCAAATCAGTCCTCTCTCTCAGTAATCCCTGCAGCTAGCATATTTCTCTCGCATTCGTTACTTTGATTTTCTATTTATACTCACCAACATACTGACCATATGAGGTTTGGGGTGAAATGATATTAATTCATTTTTGGAAAGGGACAAATGATAGATGAATATGTTTCTTGCCCCCAATGTGCACCAGGTTTTAGGACGTGTGTCCTTCACTAAACAAAGCACAGGCTTCTAGGCTGAGGCCCCAGGAATTCAAGCCAGCCTTCTTCTCATCTCTCTGATGGACCCTAACCAATGCTCTTCCTCAAGTCTTTGCTGAGATGTCCTCTTTAATCATAGACTACACTTAACAAGTTGTTCCTACATCATGGCGGTGCTGGAAAAAAAATAACCAGATTATATCCTGAGAGTTCTTTTTTGAGGGGGAAGGAGGAGTTATCTTATTTTTGTTTTTCTTCCTCAATTTTATTGAGATATAATTGACAGACAACAACATTGTGTAAGTTTAAGGTGCATGGCGTGTTGACTGGATACACTTACACAGTGTATCGGGTTGTCGGAAAAGTCATGACACATTTTTGCAATGAAAACATAGAAAAACTATGTCATGACTTTTCCGACAACCCAATAATATGGTTACCATGGTAGCATTAGCTGACACCTCCATCACATCACATAATTACTTTTTTTTTTTTTGCAGTGAAAACGTCTTAGGTCTACTCTTGTAGCAACTTTCAAGCATAAAATGCAGTATTGTTAACTATATTTACAATGCTGTGTATTAGCTCCCTAGAGCTTAATCATCTTCTATGAAAGTTTGTACTTCTAACAAACCTTTCCCCTTTCCTCCCTCCACCTCCAGCCAGAGTTCTTTCTAAGCAAAATAACCCTAAATTTCACTGTTGTTGTGCTATATTTTAAACTTCCCTCTTCCTTGAGTTGCTCGCCTTAACCCCACCTCAACATGAAGACATTTTTATTCAGAATGTAAACATGGGGCATGATAGGGTCATAGGGTTTTCTTCCTCCAAATTTTTTTCATTTAGCAAAGTAGTCCATCTCTACTTGAAAGATTCTCAGAACTAAAAGAAGGGACTCAGACAATAAAAATGCTGGGTGGGAAAATCCAGTCTCAGTCTTCAAATGTTGTGTTTCTATGGACTATAAGGAGAAGGTAGGTCATGGGTTGGAAGATTACTGTACTAGTCAGCATCTTTTGCTGTAAGCCACAGAAAACAACTTTGGCTGATTTATGTGGAAAATTAACTCACTGGAATATTATGGGGGAGCTAATAGAACAAAGGGAAGGTTATAATACCATGTTTAGAAAGGCAGGGATTCGGGCAACTCAGGATATGTAAGTAACAGGCTGACCCATAGTCTCCTTGGAATAAATGAGATTCAGTTATGTGTAGTCTTATCCCTCTGCTCAAGGGCCAAATTCAAAAGAAAGCATCTGTATGACCTAACTTATGCCCATGTCTGTCCGGTAGCTAGTGGACATGCCCTGGGGGGAGGGTGAGGGCTACCTCACAATTCCAGTGGTCTGTGCTCAGTGGAGAAGGGAAGTTCTCTCAAAAGCAAAATCAGAATGCTGATAATCAGAAGAGGAAGTGGATGACGGTCAGGCAAAAACAAACCCCTGAACTATCCTTATGCTTATGAACTGTTCATTAGTGATAGTCATTGGCACGGAGAC
This sequence comes from Hipposideros armiger, assembly GCF_001890085.2. Taxonomy (NCBI): domain Eukaryota; kingdom Metazoa; phylum Chordata; class Mammalia; order Chiroptera; family Hipposideridae; genus Hipposideros; species Hipposideros armiger. The sequence continues at coordinate 284,514 of NW_017732031.1, forward strand.
ATCCTACAAACTTCTTTATTCTATGAGCTGTGCAACAGTTCCCTCTGTCATTCCCCTCTCCTGACATTACAGCTAGGTCTCTGACCTCTGTGACTTCCGCAAGTATGAGAGAGTGGTATCCTGGAAAGCTCTTACCCAAAAGTCTGTTAAGAGTCTCAAGTTCCTAAGACAAGCAACCACTTCCTTGTGGAAAAATATGGCCTACCCAATATAACTGTTAAGCAGTCACATTTAAGTCAAGGATGTGTTGCTTCGGTGATTCCATCTGGAGACTTGGCTGGGAAATGCATGCTTTAAAAACATGGCAGCACTATCTCTTTCTATAAATTTTTTACTTTGATCAATTACCATGCCATTCAGTGGGAAATGGAATGTGGGTCAATGGCCTAGAGCACCCACAGCCCAGGGGCGCTCTCTGTTTTCTGTAGCATACCTTGGAAAACCCTTTTTCTGAGTCCCAAGTAGATTTGAGCTGAACCAGCCAATGGGCAATTGGGAGCTGTGGGGGAGGGGAGGCTTTCTGCTGAAGTCCAAGTGGATTGATTCCAGGGCCCAATTTGAGTTGTGTTGATAATTCTCTTAGTTCCTGGGTGTAACAGGGACTTTCATTGCACCAACACTGGTAGTGACCATCTATTTCAAGTAGCCTTCTCCCACATGTATCCTAGAAGGTCACTCTCTTTTATTTCCTCCCTGGTGTTTACCATCAACTGAAATTATTTCCTTTTTCTTGACTGTTAAAGAGAAAAACCACAGGCTCCAAATGGTGTCACTTGTGCTTTAACATGAAGATGTAGCCCATGATACCAAACCTAGATTTAATACCTGACCTAACTGCTGTTTCAACCTTTCCTATAAATAATCTTAACAATCTGGAATTTTATGGTCAAGCAACAGTAAGGTAATTTGTCACCTGGGCCCTCTCCATTTCCCCACCACCACCACCATCACTATAGAAAGAAGAGGCAATCTGCATGCTGTTGTCTTTCCAGAAGAAGTTGTTTTGGTCTAAAAATAATCCTTTATTTTGTTAATAGCTCCCTAGCCCTACCCCTCTTCATATAAAAACCTTCCACTTTCTACAGCCCCTCAGCGTCCCCTTCTTTGCTAGATGGGGTGCTGCCCAATTCATGAATCATTTAATAAAATCAATTAGGTCTTCAAATTCACTCGGTTGAATTTTGTTTTTTAATGGGTTGTTCTTCACCTGTCTCCCACCTTTAGGATGTAAGATCCACAAGGTCAAAGTCTGTCTTGTTCAGTTATATCCCAACCACAATGCCTGACACACAGACCTTCAATAAATATTTGTTGTATGACTGAACTGCTACATGATGGGAGTGCAAGCGGCTGCCCAGAAGATTGAGCAGGGTAACCTTTTGCAAATGGAGCGGAGTAGAAGTTTATATCTAACTCTTAATTTTAGTGTACCTACTATGCGCCAAGCATTGCGCACACAGCGGTGAACAAAGCAGACAGTCCCTGCCCTTGTCGTGCTTACAGCACTTTATTTGCTAAAAAACAGTGAATCCTACTTGCTCTGCTGACCAAGAATCTCAAAATTATTTGAATGCTGATAATTGTAGTAGTAGTAGTAATTAGTAGTAAGGGTAAATAACCATACTTTAACATTTACTATGTGCCAGGCACTTGGCACGTATTATCTAATTTAAATCCTTCTAACACCCTTGTGAATGTTAAGATTTAAAAGATGAAGTAACTGGGCCTCAGAATGTTAAGAGGAAGGGCCCACAGTCACACACCTGGTGAATGTTGAAATCAGCTGGTCCATGTGACTCTGCAGTCTATGACATTTCACCTACATCTCCTGCCTCAGTCAGAAACAGGCAGGCTTCAGCAATTGGGCAGATGCTTATGGGGTACTAGGGTACTAATCTCTTCCCTAAGACATCTCCACTTCCAGTAGGCCACTCCATGGGACCATACAGGAAATTTAGAATGCTGACCAGTCATTCACTCCCTCTTAAGGTGCCTCATCTTCAGGTGATAATAATTGCAATCATTTACCTGAATGCCTTTAATGGATCAGGTGTTTGACTTGCCTCATTGCATTGAATCATAACAGCCCCTAGATCAGATGTTATTTTTGTGTCCATTTAGCAAAGGAGAAATATGAGGCTTAGAGAAGGCAAGCCTCTAGCCCAGAGTCCTACAGCTGCTCAGAGCAGCACTAAGTTTCAAAGTCACACCTACTGATATTAAACCCAGCCAGCCATACAGAACTCCATCTAAGTTGCATCAACTCACCTTTGTTCTTTCAGCTCCGCACTTTCACACAGGCTGCTTGAGAGAGCTGTTCTTCCACTTCTCCATAGCTAACACCTCCTGCTCTTTGAAGACTCAACTCAGGCATCACTTCCTCCAGAGAGGCACCTCAGACTTCTTTTCTTTGGCCCAGTATCAGCCAAGAGCCTTAAAGAGGGAGCACAGAGACTCCTTTTAGAGCAAATAGCTACGAAGTCCAAGTGTGCATCAGGCTTCAATCACACCAAGGCCAGTTAGGTCTTTAGGACCAGCTCTCAATTCCACTCCCTCTCCACCTCTAATATTATCAGTACAGGAAGGTCTTCCCTAACACTGTAACAAATATGTCTACATGAGAGCCCCAGACTGACATCCAATCCACTTATCAACCCCAGAAGAAAGACTTCTGCTCCGGCATAAGGCCAGTGTAGGACTTTTATTGGCCCCATTTGGGTCAGGTGCACACTCCCCAGCCATTTACTGTGGTCAGGAAAATGCTGTGCTCTGATTGGCCAGGCCTGGGTCACATGCACACAGTGGAGGGCTGGAATAGCCCCCACCTTAACCATATGGACTCAGAGTGGGGGAGGGGCGACATCACCAAAGGAAATGTTAGATGTTGTTACCAGACGGGAGAATGATGATCAGCAGGCAAAAATAACAGATGTCCACTACACACCCCAACCCAGACTGATTAAATGCCCAATTTCATCTTCATAACCAAGTATCATATGGGGATTTTTGTCGTATGTGATTTTCGTCCCTCCTAATCTATAAACTACGAGGCAGACATTATGCCCTGCTCTTCTTTGTAACTTCAGCACCCAGCACTGTGTCTGACACACTAGAGGTGTTCACATCATATTTGTTGAATGAATGATCAAGTGCATTAATTAATTTATGAAGAGCTGATGGTGTTATTTTATCTTTCAAAGGCAGCATCACAGTGAGATGGAAAGAACACAGAGGCTAATCAGTGTTTCTCAAAGTGTAGTCTGGGGAACTAACGTCTCTAGGTTAAAATGCAGATTCCCGGGCCACAGAGCAAACTCTTGACTCAGCATCTCAGTAACTGGGATTCAGACGCACCTTTAGCAAAACGTTTATGTGATCTTTATGCACATTCCTGTGAGAATCGTGGGCCCATCCTCAGACAGAATCATCTGAGTCCCCACCCCATCATGTTCCAGTTGTGTGAACAAAGCGACTCATACCGTCTTCAACTCAGTTTGCTCCTCTTTAAAATGGGGCTAAGAGAGCCTCCGCATCAATATGTAATGAAAAATAAAAAAGATAAGAAAGGTTTCTTTATATAGCTCTGTATTCAAGTTTTATTACTTGAGTTTTTCTGGTGATTGCTAACTTCTGGGATGTGTATTATGTATGTGCCAGGTGCTGCTCTACATTCTGGTTATCTGTATTAATTCCTTTAAGCCTCAAAACAACCCTGTAAGACAGACAGGCACTCTTGCTGTGCCCACTTTGCAGGTGAGGAAACAATTTTCCCTGATAAGTGGCTGAGCTAGGATATGAACTCAGCTGTTCAGCCAAGCTCCTAACTACTCAGTCTACTTTCTTCTTATAGATAATATGTCATTCTTCCCTACACAATTCACCCCTACCCAGTTTCAGGTGCAAAATGAAGACCCTGAAACTCTTTGAGGAAAAAAGTTCTAAATGTGGCCTAAGACCAAAAAATATTGAGGAAAGGAGAGAAACAATGATGACAGAGTGTTAGGGCATGTAGCCTTGATCTTGACAGGATGACTTGGTGAAGAACTGTTTATATCAGACTCTGGTTTATCTGTAATAGTAAAGTCTCACCTCCCGCCCCTTTTTTCCTGAAATGTACCTTTCTAGATTTTATAACACCTCCGTGCTTTGAAAGCCAGAACTAGTCTTTAATCTTAGATGACTGTTTTTATTTTGAATTGGTATACTTCTTCCCCATTCTTTACTTCTAGACACCAATATATATTTTTCCATGAAGCATGAGCAAAGCCTGAAGTGCAAGCCAAGCCTTCAGAAATGTGATAGCTGTTACCAAGGATCTGAGAGTAAGAATACAAAACCTAGAATCAAGATTTAAAATGCTGCACTCTAGTATCTGAGATGGCACTGGTCCCACGTCAAAGATGGAATAAATAAGGCATTAAGAAAGCACAGAATTTGTTCCGGGTTCCTTAGCTGGTGGACTCAGTTGAAAACCCCACCACAACTGCTAGATTCTGTTCCCCTGGCTCTACTGGACATTGAATGTAAAATAACCTCCAAACACTTCTGCTATTGGGGTGCCTGGACGTTTATGTTTAATTAAAATGTACGACATGTCTCAAATAGATATATACCATTGACCTACTTTGTTCATAAAAGGAAACATTAAAATGAGGTGGTTTCTTAAAGCCAGATGAACAACTGTGAGAAATAATTTAAATACTTCGTGACCTGTTCCACAAAGCCATGTATGATCAGTTATTTCTTTGCCACCTCTGCCCCATGCAGAATCAGGAAAGCAATCACCTGGGGTAAGGGCTTTGAATGGTCACTAGGAGGAAGAGTAGAAGAACTGAATGTGAAATGTTAACATATGGTGACCCTGGGGGAGGGGGGATTATGGCTCTAGAAGAGAGGAACAGTTTGGTGAATGCCAGGAGCTAATGACCAGATGACCAGAACTTTTAGAGAACCCTCAAAGGCTAGTCTGGTACATTTTTCACTCATGAAAGAAACACCCAGAGGGTAGGGATGGGGCGACCAACAGCTTCAAATCAACACCTTCAAAGGCCTGGGGCTGGTGGTTGGAGATTGCTCTATAATGGACAGCCCACCTTTCTGCCCATTTCCTAGCTCGTGGCTTGTTGAGTTCTGTCTCTGTCTGTCTAGTGTCCACCAACGAGCCTGGCCGTGGCTTCCTTTTCTTGGGCTATGTACTTTCAATCACTTTTGAGCAGCCCCATTTCAGATTGGCCTTTTTATGTTTGATATAAAGAATAGTTGTTGGCCAATTTCATCTTTTCATCGCTGTTCTCTAGGCCTGAATCCAAGCAGTTTGTCAGATGCTCATTAACTCCCCCTTTGGCTCTTTCTAGTGTGTCTCCTAAGCTCATTGTGCCAAGAACTAACGCTTTCTTTTACACGATTCTCTTTCTCTGCTCCATCAGGGAGACAAATTACTTTCCAAAAGGGATCGCCAGGGATGGTTTAATGAGAATTTCTTTGGGGCTAGGCATGGAACGCAATGTAGTTAACATTCGGTGGACTTAATTGGACTTTTCTTTTCTGCCTCTTTTTTAAAAAATCTGAAGCTATCCTGTTAATCTCTCATTTGTAATCAATTGTGTTGACTAAACAAAAGTCTAGGTCGTCTTTTCTTCCTGTCCCAGACAATCCTTTGTTGCCTCTAAATGCCTCATTCTTGAGTGATCCTGGTCTCGTAGATGGGCCCGATTGTTGACAGTTCATTATTGCGCTTTTGTCCATTTAATCTTTCTTGCTGTGTTTTGCATGTGCATGCCTTAATGAGCTCCGTTGGCAATTAACATGTTTCTAGGAGCAAACTGGTTGCTCAGACGTTTGAGAGGGAAGTGCAGGGAAAAGGGCAACGCAGCTGCCTTGAGGTTGTTTATTTCCCAGCGTTTTCTCAAGACTCCTGTCCTCTCTTTGGCAGTCCCCACCCTCATTCTTACTCCTCCCTCTTCCTCCCCTAGCCCATTCAGCTCCAGCACACCTGGATGCCTGGTTTCTGTAACTCTTGGGCCTGGCTCAGGCAGCCCCCTAGCCTCTTGTGAGCCAAATGGAAAAATGGGGACCTTATAGACCCACTTCTGCAGCCAAGGCAAGGCGGATTACAGTGCTCCCCCAAATATGTCTGGATGCTGGCAACTTCTGCGTCGCTCTTTGCAGAGAGGAACCTCTAACCCGCCTAAGGCAATAGGACTGTACAATCTGTTATGTACGAGGCTGTGGCTTTGGAAGAAGGAGAGTTTTTTTTTTTTTTGAGTCTTGCTGGCAAGATTGCTGAAGTGTGAGCAGTCATGGACAGAACAAACATCTTGTAGGGGAAAAGATAATTGGAGCCTTTTTTGTGTCTGTGACAGGATTCCCCTCCCCCGCAATTTTATTTTTCTCAAATATTTTTAAGGGTGGCCTCTTCAATTTAATCAAGGTTAGAATATTAATATGCAGCTGATGACTACCTTATTTAAGTCACTTATTAATGTTGCAAACTACAAGCCATGAAAACAGTTTAATATTAAGAGGGAAAAAAGTCAGAAAACAAAGCCTTTTCACCCATCAATTCCCATGCGTGGTGAATAACTAAAAAGGATCCCAGTTAAGATGGTTACTAAAAGCACTTAGTGTTGGCTTCAGAACCTGCACTCTGAAAGGTGTTTAGTAATTCCGGCAAAAGTTTCCTTTTCTCTTCACACCACTTTTCAGGTGGAAGAATCCTTTCTTCAATCCCATACCTGAAGGAAGCAGACAGACATCTTCAACCTGGAGGAGTGACTTCAAACCTGTGGAAAGCAGAGCTAAGCCCTATAGATACAGATGAACTCTGTTTATCTACAATTACCACCAGATGTGAAATAACACCTTCTCAGGTGAGAGCGATTGACAGGAACTGGTGTGAAGGTTAAGTAACTATCAGGTTATAAGGAAACAACCTCAAGGAGGTTAGAGCAAGCAAGAAACTCTGCTCAGGTTTGCCCTCGAGCCCCAGTTACCGCAGAGATGAGCAGTCCAAGAGAGATGCCTCCTGTTCTCCACACACACACACACACACACACACACACACACACACACACACACACACACACACACACATTAGCTTTATTTCATTTGCTATCTAGCTTGCAAGCATGCTCTATTTTCACTCCTCTTCAGAACTGTCACCTGGAAACATTTCTCCAGATTTATGAGATGGGCCACCTTTTTAGTTTTCCTCCTGTGAAAACTTATTGCAGAAGAATTTCTCAAAGAAAGCTCTCTCACTTGATAGTTAGAAAATTATTCCCCTGGATGGGGGTGCCCCATTTATTTTAATTTATATTTTCTTCTTAATGGGAAAGAGGAGGACTTGATCACGATTTCCACGTGCAGGCCAACTTTTTAACCAGATTCTCTAACAAGATGTGTCTGCCCCTTGCCCAATAGTTCTGCAACTATTTATAAAGAAGGTGGGATTGCCCTGACCGTTGTCTGGTCTCCAAAAAGCACATCTGCAAAGGACCCTTTCAGGAATGCAAGAAGGAACAGATTTGGGTTGAGACGACTGTCATGGCGCACCCAAGATCTCCCAGAAATGTTCCGGGAGGGGTGTGTGTATGAGACGGGGCTATTAAAACCTATTCTGAGATCAAGGAAAGGCGCTGACTCCTCAAACCAGCCCGCAACTCCCGTGGGGATAGATGTCTGGGAAAAGCAAGACGATATTTCCATATCCTTAGCGGCCAAGTCCTCCTCGCCCATCTTGGGGTTTCCTGGGTTTTGTGACATCTACCAAGATTTCGGAGTTAAATCTGCATATCCCTCCGGGTCCCAGTCTCCCCTTAGTGAACTGCAGCCAGAACAAGCTAACATTTAAATTCCTCCTCGCTTCCCAGTCCCCCCCCCTCCCCTGGCTGCGTCTTCCCAGACTTGCGGGGGGTGGGGGGTGGGGGGCGGCGAGGAGGATACAAAAAAACGAGGACGCTCTCCTTTCAGGAAATGGAATTCTAATGTACACGTTCCTATTTCTGAATCGGAGGTACTAAAAATACCCCCGCGACAGCCTGAGGAAGCTGTAGCGGTCCTCTGTGCAAACAAAATCGACAATTCTCCTTCCCCGCGCAATGGGTCTGCGAATTGGACCGGGGCCGGGGACCTTTGTGACCAGGGCAAAGCTTCCACTCAGCAGCCGAATGTCTTTCCTCGGGTCCTAACCTGGAGATTCCTCTTCCACCGACGAGGACTGAGAGCAGTTTAGATATTCTAAAAGCCTGGAGTTCGAATCCCGGCCCTGCCTAGTCCTGTGACCCTGGGCATGTCATTTCACTTAAATCTGCCTGAATTTCTTCGTCCGTCCGTAAAGTGAGAAGAATTATCACCATCTAGCGGGTTGTTGTGAACATTCGAAAGAATATGTGTCAAGTGCCTGGAAATGCTAGCTTTTTTTTTTATTGTGGAAGCCCCTGGCGCGAGAAGCCCTAAAACACCTACTGTATAACCGGGCGTTGGGATACCCAGCACTCAAGTCACGTTCAGAGTTACTTTTGGGGTTTTCTTTCTCATTAACCATCTTTCCCTCCAAATAACCTCCACCTGCCGAGGAAATCAGCGCCCTGCCTTTCCCATTCTAGCCCTTGCAATGGCAAGGTTCTATGGAAGCGCACTCCCCGGCCCCGCGCCGCATTTCCTCCCGGCTCTGAGGAACATTGTTCCAGAAGACGTGGGCTGAATCGCCGAGCGAATATTAAGTGTGTGTGTGTGTGTGTGTGTGTGTGTGT